>NW_027442366.1:0-129317 GCF_048569485.1 Anomaloglossus baeobatrachus
CCCCTATCTGGGGACCATATATTAAATGGATTTTTAGAACAGGGAGATGGAAAAAGAGCTTGCTCTGTCCACTCCACGCATTGACCTGGTATTGCAGTACCTCCAGGAACGGTGCACCCCTTCTTAACCCAGTTTCCAAAAGCAGAACTCAATTCACCTGATTCATATTAGCCCGATTTAATGAATTGGAAGAAAGCATACGTCTTCATATGCACCTCAATTTGGCCCATTCACTTTTCACACTTCCTCCTTTTGTTTTTTATCTTTCACACTTTTGACTTTCTTTATTCATCCAAATAGCAAACTCATCACCACTCAACCTGACCAACTCGGCTATGTCCCCGTGCTGCAGTTCTCTGTCTTATCTAGATCATTTGCAATTGAATGGAATAGATCCCTTTTGGACAAAGTGGATTCACCTGCTGCTGCAGTGACCACAGGTGTGATAACATCTAGAATTGGCATCTGGTGCGATCTCTCCGCTTCCACTCCAAAGAAAGTTACCTGTTTATTCCTATCATGCATTGGTTTTTGGGGTTTTCTTTGAGTAATGATGATCTCTTTAGTAGTCTGTTGGCGCCCTCTCCTGGAGGAATAGTTTGCTTGCTCTTGGACATTCTAAAAGAGAGGTCATGATAGACATTGAGCTTCTGAGCTCAATTGGGGACAGTCATGGGTGATGAATGTTTGCAACCTACTGCGAAGCCTCATACCGCAATATAAGGAACGTCAAATACTAAGAAAGGGCGGCCTATGAAAGAATTACTACTTTCAATAAGTACACTTAAACGGCTAATTGGGAATAGAAAAACTGTAAAAAGCCCTCTGAGAAAGCCCCCCTCTAACCTTTGATAGTAAGCTTTTCTGTAGTCTGCCTGTTGATGTATTTTCCGTTTGAACTGTGCACAACATGAAGAGACGGAACACTGGCGGCTTGTCACAATGCCCCCCGATGACATCACAATAGCGCTGCTGCCTAGAAAACAAGCTGCGCAGAAGAAGTTGTTCTTTGGGTGGGAGGGTGGGCTAGTGGAAGGAGGGGGCAATCTCTTTTTTTCCCGGGTGGTAGGGGGATGACAGGAGAAGGGAAGCGGGTGGTGAGAAAGGTACAGAGGGCAGGGTTTGGGGGCTGGGAAGGAAAGGGAAAAGATTAGGGTTTGGGGATGATGAAAGGGCTTTCTACGGGTAAGGATGGCAAAGGGTGGCAGTGACGGAAAGTCAGGCAACCTGTCCTGTCCGTCTTTTTGTATCGTGAATTGGAAAGACTGCAAGGGGGAGGGGAGTTGCTTGCGCCCTAAAGGAGGAGTTATTCAGATTCATTGCAGTGGGCGGCGGCTGCAAAACGCACCATTCTTCTTGTTTTGGCTCTGCAAAGCAGCCTTTTCAAGGGTTGGCTTGGGTGACAAAATGTCTTGTGTAGGCGTGGGTTTGTCTCCCTCTCGCTCTCTCTCCCTAAGATGTGTCCGGCATAGGCCAGGGTGCCACTCGAGGCCCAAACCAATTCTGGTTATCGCTTCTCGGCCTTTTGGCTAAGATCAAGTGTAGTATCTGTTCTTATCAGTTTAATATCTGATACGTCCCCTATCTGGGGACCATATATTAAATGGATTTTTAGAACAGGGAGATGGAAAAAGAGCTTGCTCTGTCCACTCCACGCATTGACCTGGTATTGCAGTACCTCCAGGAACGGTGCACCCCTTCTTAACCCAGTTTCCAAAAGCAGAACTCAATTCACCTGATTCATATTAGCCCGATTTAATGAATTGGAAGAAAGCATACGTCTTCATATGCACCTCAATTTGGCCCATTCACTTTTCACACTTCCTCCTTTTGTTTTTTATCTTTCACACTTTTGACTTTCTTTATTCATCCAAATA
This sequence comes from Anomaloglossus baeobatrachus, assembly GCF_048569485.1. Classification (NCBI taxonomy): domain Eukaryota; kingdom Metazoa; phylum Chordata; class Amphibia; order Anura; family Aromobatidae; genus Anomaloglossus; species Anomaloglossus baeobatrachus. The sequence continues at coordinate 1,878 of NW_027442366.1, forward strand.
GCAAACTCATCACCACTCAACCTGACCAACTCGGCTATGTCCCCGTGCTGCAGTTCTCTGTCTTATCTAGATCATTTGCAATTGAATGGAATAGATCCCTTTTGGACAAAGTGGATTCACCTGCTGCTGCAGTGACCACAGGTGTGATAACATCTAGAATTGGCATCTGGTGCGATCTCTCCGCTTCCACTCCAAAGAAAGTTACCTGTTTATTCCTATCATGCATTGGTTTTTGGGGTTTTCTTTGAGTAATGATGATCTCTTTAGTAGTCTGTTGGCGCCCTCTCCTGGAGGAATAGTTTGCTTGCTCTTGGACATTCTAAAAGAGAGGTCATGATAGACATTGAGCTTCTGAGCTCAATTGGGGACAGTCATGGGTGATGAATGTTTGCAACCTACTGCGAAGCCTCATACCGCAATATAAGGAACGTCAAATACTAAGAAAGGGCGGCCTATGAAAGAATTACTACTTTCAATAAGTACACTTAAACGGCTAATTGGGAATAGAAAAACTGTAAAAAGCCCTCTGAGAAAGCCCCCCTCTAACCTTTGATAGTAAGCTTTTCTGTAGTCTGCCTGTTGATGTATTTTCCGTTTGAACTGTGCACAACATGAAGAGACGGAACACTGGCGGCTTGTCACAATGCCCCCCGATGACATCACAATAGCGCTGCTGCCTAGAAAACAAGCTGCGCAGAAGAAGTTGTTCTTTGGGTGGGAGGGTGGGCTAGTGGAAGGAGGGGGCAATCTCTTTTTTTCCCGGGTGGTAGGGGGATGACAGGAGAAGGGAAGCGGGTGGTGAGAAAGGTACAGAGGGCAGGGTTTGGGGGCTGGGAAGGAAAGGGAAAAGATTAGGGTTTGGGGATGATGAAAGGGCTTTCTACGGGTAAGGATGGCAAAGGGTGGCAGTGACGGAAAGTCAGGCAACCTGTCCTGTCCGTCTTTTTGTATCGTGAATTGGAAAGACTGCAAGGGGGAGGGGAGTTGCTTGCGCCCTAAAGGAGGAGTTATTCAGATTCATTGCAGTGGGCGGCGGCTGCAAAACGCACCATTCTTCTTGTTTTGGCTCTGCAAAGCAGCCTTTTCAAGGGTTGGCTTGGGTGACAAAATGTCTTGTGTAGGCGTGGGTTTGTCTCCCTCTCGCTCTCTCTCCCTAAGATGTGTCCGGCATAGGCCAGGGTGCCACTCGAGGCCCAAACCAATTCTGGTTATCGCTTCTCGGCCTTTTGGCTAAGATCAAGTGTAGTATCTGTTCTTATCAGTTTAATATCTGATACGTCCCCTATCTGGGGACCATATATTAAATGGATTTTTAGAACAGGGAGATGGAAAAAGAGCTTGCTCTGTCCACTCCACGCATTGACCTGGTATTGCAGTACCTCCAGGAACGGTGCACCCCTTCTTAACCCAGTTTCCAAAAGCAGAACTCAATTCACCTGATTCATATTAGCCCGATTTAATGAATTGGAAGAAAGCATACGTCTTCATATGCACCTCAATTTGGCCCATTCACTTTTCACACTTCCTCCTTTTGTTTTTTATCTTTCACACTTTTGACTTTCTTTATTCATCCAAATAGCAAACTCATCACCACTCAACCTGACCAACTCGGCTATGTCCCCGTGCTGCAGTTCTCTGTCTTATCTAGATCATTTGCAATTGAATGGAATAGATCCCTTTTGGACAAAGTGGATTCACCTGCTGCTGCAGTGACCACAGGTGTGATAACATCTAGAATTGGCATCTGGTGCGATCTCTCCGCTTCCACTCCAAAGAAAGTTACCTGTTTATTCCTATCATGCATTGGTTTTTGGGGTTTTCTTTGAGTAATGATGATCTCTTTAGTAGTCTGTTGGCGCCCTCTCCTGGAGGAATAGTTTGCTTGCTCTTGGACATTCTAAAAGAGAGGTCATGATAGACATTGAGCTTCTGAGCTCAATTGGGGACAGTCATGGGTGATGAATGTTTGCAACCTACTGCGAAGCCTCATACCGCAATATAAGGAACGTCAAATACTAAGAAAGGGCGGCCTATGAAAGAATTACTACTTTCAATAAGTACACTTAAACGGCTAATTGGGAATAGAAAAACTGTAAAAAGCCCTCTGAGAAAGCCCCCCTCTAACCTTTGATAGTAAGCTTTTCTGTAGTCTGCCTGTTGATGTATTTTCCGTTTGAACTGTGCACAACATGAAGAGACGGAACACTGGCGGCTTGTCACAATGCCCCCCGATGACATCACAATAGCGCTGCTGCCTAGAAAACAAGCTGCGCAGAAGAAGTTGTTCTTTGGGTGGGAGGGTGGGCTAGTGGAAGGAGGGGGCAATCTCTTTTTTTCCCGGGTGGTAGGGGGATGACAGGAGAAGGGAAGCGGGTGGTGAGAAAGGTACAGAGGGCAGGGTTTGGGGGCTGGGAAGGAAAGGGAAAAGATTAGGGTTTGGGGATGATGAAAGGGCTTTCTACGGGTAAGGATGGCAAAGGGTGGCAGTGACGGAAAGTCAGGCAACCTGTCCTGTCCGTCTTTTTGTATCGTGAATTGGAAAGACTGCAAGGGGGAGGGGAGTTGCTTGCGCCCTAAAGGAGGAGTTATTCAGATTCATTGCAGTGGGCGGCGGCTGCAAAACGCACCATTCTTCTTGTTTTGGCTCTGCAAAGCAGCCTTTTCAAGGGTTGGCTTGGGTGACAAAATGTCTTGTGTAGGCGTGGGTTTGTCTCCCTCTCGCTCTCTCTCCCTAAGATGTGTCCGGCATAGGCCAGGGTGCCACTCGAGGCCCAAACCAATTCTGGTTATCGCTTCTCGGCCTTTTGGCTAAGATCAAGTGTAGTATCTGTTCTTATCAGTTTAATATCTGATACGTCCCCTATCTGGGGACCATATATTAAATGGATTTTTAGAACAGGGAGATGGAAAAAGAGCTTGCTCTGTCCACTCCACGCATTGACCTGGTATTGCAGTACCTCCAGGAACGGTGCACCCCTTCTTAACCCAGTTTCCAAAAGCAGAACTCAATTCACCTGATTCATATTAGCCCGATTTAATGAATTGGAAGAAAGCATACGTCTTCATATGCACCTCAATTTGGCCCATTCACTTTTCACACTTCCTCCTTTTGTTTTTTATCTTTCACACTTTTGACTTTCTTTATTCATCCAAATAGCAAACTCATCACCACTCAACCTGACCAACTCGGCTATGTCCCCGTGCTGCAGTTCTCTGTCTTATCTAGATCATTTGCAATTGAATGGAATAGATCCCTTTTGGACAAAGTGGATTCACCTGCTGCTGCAGTGACCACAGGTGTGATAACATCTAGAATTGGCATCTGGTGCGATCTCTCCGCTTCCACTCCAAAGAAAGTTACCTGTTTATTCCTATCATGCATTGGTTTTTGGGGTTTTCTTTGAGTAATGATGATCTCTTTAGTAGTCTGTTGGCGCCCTCTCCTGGAGGAATAGTTTGCTTGCTCTTGGACATTCTAAAAGAGAGGTCATGATAGACATTGAGCTTCTGAGCTCAATTGGGGACAGTCATGGGTGATGAATGTTTGCAACCTACTGCGAAGCCTCATACCGCAATATAAGGAACGTCAAATACTAAGAAAGGGCGGCCTATGAAAGAATTACTACTTTCAATAAGTACACTTAAACGGCTAATTGGGAATAGAAAAACTGTAAAAAGCCCTCTGAGAAAGCCCCCCTCTAACCTTTGATAGTAAGCTTTTCTGTAGTCTGCCTGTTGATGTATTTTCCGTTTGAACTGTGCACAACATGAAGAGACGGAACACTGGCGGCTTGTCACAATGCCCCCCGATGACATCACAATAGCGCTGCTGCCTAGAAAACAAGCTGCGCAGAAGAAGTTGTTCTTTGGGTGGGAGGGTGGGCTAGTGGAAGGAGGGGGCAATCTCTTTTTTTCCCGGGTGGTAGGGGGATGACAGGAGAAGGGAAGCGGGTGGTGAGAAAGGTACAGAGGGCAGGGTTTGGGGGCTGGGAAGGAAAGGGAAAAGATTAGGGTTTGGGGATGATGAAAGGGCTTTCTACGGGTAAGGATGGCAAAGGGTGGCAGTGACGGAAAGTCAGGCAACCTGTCCTGTCCGTCTTTTTGTATCGTGAATTGGAAAGACTGCAAGGGGGAGGGGAGTTGCTTGCGCCCTAAAGGAGGAGTTATTCAGATTCATTGCAGTGGGCGGCGGCTGCAAAACGCACCATTCTTCTTGTTTTGGCTCTGCAAAGCAGCCTTTTCAAGGGTTGGCTTGGGTGACAAAATGTCTTGTGTAGGCGTGGGTTTGTCTCCCTCTCGCTCTCTCTCCCTAAGATGTGTCCGGCATAGGCCAGGGTGCCACTCGAGGCCCAAACCAATTCTGGTTATCGCTTCTCGGCCTTTTGGCTAAGATCAAGTGTAGTATCTGTTCTTATCAGTTTAATATCTGATACGTCCCCTATCTGGGGACCATATATTAAATGGATTTTTAGAACAGGGAGATGGAAAAAGAGCTTGCTCTGTCCACTCCACGCATTGACCTGGTATTGCAGTACCTCCAGGAACGGTGCACCCCTTCTTAACCCAGTTTCCAAAAGCAGAACTCAATTCACCTGATTCATATTAGCCCGATTTAATGAATTGGAAGAAAGCATACGTCTTCATATGCACCTCAATTTGGCCCATTCACTTTTCACACTTCCTCCTTTTGTTTTTTATCTTTCACACTTTTGACTTTCTTTATTCATCCAAATAGCAAACTCATCACCACTCAACCTGACCAACTCGGCTATGTCCCCGTGCTGCAGTTCTCTGTCTTATCTAGATCATTTGCAATTGAATGGAATAGATCCCTTTTGGACAAAGTGGATTCACCTGCTGCTGCAGTGACCACAGGTGTGATAACATCTAGAATTGGCATCTGGTGCGATCTCTCCGCTTCCACTCCAAAGAAAGTTACCTGTTTATTCCTATCATGCATTGGTTTTTGGGGTTTTCTTTGAGTAATGATGATCTCTTTAGTAGTCTGTTGGCGCCCTCTCCTGGAGGAATAGTTTGCTTGCTCTTGGACATTCTAAAAGAGAGGTCATGATAGACATTGAGCTTCTGAGCTCAATTGGGGACAGTCATGGGTGATGAATGTTTGCAACCTACTGCGAAGCCTCATACCGCAATATAAGGAACGTCAAATACTAAGAAAGGGCGGCCTATGAAAGAATTACTACTTTCAATAAGTACACTTAAACGGCTAATTGGGAATAGAAAAACTGTAAAAAGCCCTCTGAGAAAGCCCCCCTCTAACCTTTGATAGTAAGCTTTTCTGTAGTCTGCCTGTTGATGTATTTTCCGTTTGAACTGTGCACAACATGAAGAGACGGAACACTGGCGGCTTGTCACAATGCCCCCCGATGACATCACAATAGCGCTGCTGCCTAGAAAACAAGCTGCGCAGAAGAAGTTGTTCTTTGGGTGGGAGGGTGGGCTAGTGGAAGGAGGGGGCAATCTCTTTTTTTCCCGGGTGGTAGGGGGATGACAGGAGAAGGGAAGCGGGTGGTGAGAAAGGTACAGAGGGCAGGGTTTGGGGGCTGGGAAGGAAAGGGAAAAGATTAGGGTTTGGGGATGATGAAAGGGCTTTCTACGGGTAAGGATGGCAAAGGGTGGCAGTGACGGAAAGTCAGGCAACCTGTCCTGTCCGTCTTTTTGTATCGTGAATTGGAAAGACTGCAAGGGGGAGGGGAGTTGCTTGCGCCCTAAAGGAGGAGTTATTCAGATTCATTGCAGTGGGCGGCGGCTGCAAAACGCACCATTCTTCTTGTTTTGGCTCTGCAAAGCAGCCTTTTCAAGGGTTGGCTTGGGTGACAAAATGTCTTGTGTAGGCGTGGGTTTGTCTCCCTCTCGCTCTCTCTCCCTAAGATGTGTCCGGCATAGGCCAGGGTGCCACTCGAGGCCCAAACCAATTCTGGTTATCGCTTCTCGGCCTTTTGGCTAAGATCAAGTGTAGTATCTGTTCTTATCAGTTTAATATCTGATACGTCCCCTATCTGGGGACCATATATTAAATGGATTTTTAGAACAGGGAGATGGAAAAAGAGCTTGCTCTGTCCACTCCACGCATTGACCTGGTATTGCAGTACCTCCAGGAACGGTGCACCCCTTCTTAACCCAGTTTCCAAAAGCAGAACTCAATTCACCTGATTCATATTAGCCCGATTTAATGAATTGGAAGAAAGCATACGTCTTCATATGCACCTCAATTTGGCCCATTCACTTTTCACACTTCCTCCTTTTGTTTTTTATCTTTCACACTTTTGACTTTCTTTATTCATCCAAATAGCAAACTCATCACCACTCAACCTGACCAACTCGGCTATGTCCCCGTGCTGCAGTTCTCTGTCTTATCTAGATCATTTGCAATTGAATGGAATAGATCCCTTTTGGACAAAGTGGATTCACCTGCTGCTGCAGTGACCACAGGTGTGATAACATCTAGAATTGGCATCTGGTGCGATCTCTCCGCTTCCACTCCAAAGAAAGTTACCTGTTTATTCCTATCATGCATTGGTTTTTGGGGTTTTCTTTGAGTAATGATGATCTCTTTAGTAGTCTGTTGGCGCCCTCTCCTGGAGGAATAGTTTGCTTGCTCTTGGACATTCTAAAAGAGAGGTCATGATAGACATTGAGCTTCTGAGCTCAATTGGGGACAGTCATGGGTGATGAATGTTTGCAACCTACTGCGAAGCCTCATACCGCAATATAAGGAACGTCAAATACTAAGAAAGGGCGGCCTATGAAAGAATTACTACTTTCAATAAGTACACTTAAACGGCTAATTGGGAATAGAAAAACTGTAAAAAGCCCTCTGAGAAAGCCCCCCTCTAACCTTTGATAGTAAGCTTTTCTGTAGTCTGCCTGTTGATGTATTTTCCGTTTGAACTGTGCACAACATGAAGAGACGGAACACTGGCGGCTTGTCACAATGCCCCCCGATGACATCACAATAGCGCTGCTGCCTAGAAAACAAGCTGCGCAGAAGAAGTTGTTCTTTGGGTGGGAGGGTGGGCTAGTGGAAGGAGGGGGCAATCTCTTTTTTTCCCGGGTGGTAGGGGGATGACAGGAGAAGGGAAGCGGGTGGTGAGAAAGGTACAGAGGGCAGGGTTTGGGGGCTGGGAAGGAAAGGGAAAAGATTAGGGTTTGGGGATGATGAAAGGGCTTTCTACGGGTAAGGATGGCAAAGGGTGGCGAGTGACGGAAAGTCAGGCAACCTGTCCTGTCCGTCTTTTTGTATCGTGAATTGGAAAGACTGCAAGGGGGAGGGGAGTTGCTTGCGCCCTAAAGGAGGAGTTATTCAGATTCATTGCAGTGGGCGGCGGCTGCAAAACGCACCATTCTTCTTGTTTTGGCTCTGCAAAGCAGCCTTTTCAAGGGTTGGCTTGGGTGACAAAATGTCTTGTGTAGGCGTGGGTTTGTCTCCCTCTCGCTCTCTCTCCCTAAGATGTGTCCGGCATAGGCCAGGGTGCCACTCGAGGCCCAAACCAATTCTGGTTATCGCTTCTCGGCCTTTTGGCTAAGATCAAGTGTAGTATCTGTTCTTATCAGTTTAATATCTGATACGTCCCCTATCTGGGGACCATATATTAAATGGATTTTTAGAACAGGGAGATGGAAAAAGAGCTTGCTCTGTCCACTCCACGCATTGACCTGGTATTGCAGTACCTCCAGGAACGGTGCACCCCTTCTTAACCCAGTTTCCAAAAGCAGAACTCAATTCACCTGATTCATATTAGCCCGATTTAATGAATTGGAAGAAAGCATACGTCTTCATATGCACCTCAATTTGGCCCATTCACTTTTCACACTTCCTCCTTTTGTTTTTTATCTTTCACACTTTTGACTTTCTTTATTCATCCAAATAGCAAACTCATCACCACTCAACCTGACCAACTCGGCTATGTCCCCGTGCTGCAGTTCTCTGTCTTATCTAGATCATTTGCAATTGAATGGAATAGATCCCTTTTGGACAAAGTGGATTCACCTGCTGCTGCAGTGACCACAGGTGTGATAACATCTAGAATTGGCATCTGGTGCGATCTCTCCGCTTCCACTCCAAAGAAAGTTACCTGTTTATTCCTATCATGCATTGGTTTTTGGGGTTTTCTTTGAGTAATGATGATCTCTTTAGTAGTCTGTTGGCGCCCTCTCCTGGAGGAATAGTTTGCTTGCTCTTGGACATTCTAAAAGAGAGGTCATGATAGACATTGAGCTTCTGAGCTCAATTGGGGACAGTCATGGGTGATGAATGTTTGCAACCTACTGCGAAGCCTCATACCGCAATATAAGGAACGTCAAATACTAAGAAAGGGCGGCCTATGAAAGAATTACTACTTTCAATAAGTACACTTAAACGGCTAATTGGGAATAGAAAAACTGTAAAAAGCCCTCTGAGAAAGCCCCCCTCTAACCTTTGATAGTAAGCTTTTCTGTAGTCTGCCTGTTGATGTATTTTCCGTTTGAACTGTGCACAACATGAAGAGACGGAACACTGGCGGCTTGTCACAATGCCCCCCGATGACATCACAATAGCGCTGCTGCCTAGAAAACAAGCTGCGCAGAAGAAGTTGTTCTTTGGGTGGGAGGGTGGGCTAGTGGAAGGAGGGGGCAATCTCTTTTTTTCCCGGGTGGTAGGGGGATGACAGGAGAAGGGAAGCGGGTGGTGAGAAAGGTACAGAGGGCAGGGTTTGGGGGCTGGGAAGGAAAGGGAAAAGATTAGGGTTTGGGGATGATGAAAGGGCTTTCTACGGGTAAGGATGGCAAAGGGTGGCAGTGACGGAAAGTCAGGCAACCTGTCCTGTCCGTCTTTTTGTATCGTGAATTGGAAAGACTGCAAGGGGGAGGGGAGTTGCTTGCGCCCTAAAGGAGGAGTTATTCAGATTCATTGCAGTGGGCGGCGGCTGCAAAACGCACCATTCTTCTTGTTTTGGCTCTGCAAAGCAGCCTTTTCAAGGGTTGGCTTGGGTGACAAAATGTCTTGTGTAGGCGTGGGTTTGTCTCCCTCTCGCTCTCTCTCCCTAAGATGTGTCCGGCATAGGCCAGGGTGCCACTCGAGGCCCAAACCAATTCTGGTTATCGCTTCTCGGCCTTTTGGCTAAGATCAAGTGTAGTATCTGTTCTTATCAGTTTAATATCTGATACGTCCCCTATCTGGGGACCATATATTAAATGGATTTTTAGAACAGGGAGATGGAAAAAGAGCTTGCTCTGTCCACTCCACGCATTGACCTGGTATTGCAGTACCTCCAGGAACGGTGCACCCCTTCTTAACCCAGTTTCCAAAAGCAGAACTCAATTCACCTGATTCATATTAGCCCGATTTAATGAATTGGAAGAAAGCATACGTCTTCATATGCACCTCAATTTGGCCCATTCACTTTTCACACTTCCTCCTTTTGTTTTTTATCTTTCACACTTTTGACTTTCTTTATTCATCCAAATAGCAAACTCATCACCACTCAACCTGACCAACTCGGCTATGTCCCCGTGCTGCAGTTCTCTGTCTTATCTAGATCATTTGCAATTGAATGGAATAGATCCCTTTTGGACAAAGTGGATTCACCTGCTGCTGCAGTGACCACAGGTGTGATAACATCTAGAATTGGCATCTGGTGCGATCTCTCCGCTTCCACTCCAAAGAAAGTTACCTGTTTATTCCTATCATGCATTGGTTTTTGGGGTTTTCTTTGAGTAATGATGATCTCTTTAGTAGTCTGTTGGCGCCCTCTCCTGGAGGAATAGTTTGCTTGCTCTTGGACATTCTAAAAGAGAGGTCATGATAGACATTGAGCTTCTGAGCTCAATTGGGGACAGTCATGGGTGATGAATGTTTGCAACCTACTGCGAAGCCTCATACCGCAATATAAGGAACGTCAAATACTAAGAAAGGGCGGCCTATGAAAGAATTACTACTTTCAATAAGTACACTTAAACGGCTAATTGGGAATAGAAAAACTGTAAAAAGCCCTCTGAGAAAGCCCCCCTCTAACCTTTGATAGTAAGCTTTTCTGTAGTCTGCCTGTTGATGTATTTTCCGTTTGAACTGTGCACAACATGAAGAGACGGAACACTGGCGGCTTGTCACAATGCCCCCCGATGACATCACAATAGCGCTGCTGCCTAGAAAACAAGCTGCGCAGAAGAAGTTGTTCTTTGGGTGGGAGGGTGGGCTAGTGGAAGGAGGGGGCAATCTCTTTTTTTCCCGGGTGGTAGGGGGATGACAGGAGAAGGGAAGCGGGTGGTGAGAAAGGTACAGAGGGCAGGGTTTGGGGGCTGGGAAGGAAAGGGAAAAGATTAGGGTTTGGGGATGATGAAAGGGCTTTCTACGGGTAAGGATGGCAAAGGGTGGCAGTGACGGAAAGTCAGGCAACCTGTCCTGTCCGTCTTTTTGTATCGTGAATTGGAAAGACTGCAAGGGGGAGGGGAGTTGCTTGCGCCCTAAAGGAGGAGTTATTCAGATTCATTGCAGTGGGCGGCGGCTGCAAAACGCACCATTCTTCTTGTTTTGGCTCTGCAAAGCAGCCTTTTCAAGGGTTGGCTTGGGTGACAAAATGTCTTGTGTAGGCGTGGGTTTGTCTCCCTCTCGCTCTCTCTCCCTAAGATGTGTCCGGCATAGGCCAGGGTGCCACTCGAGGCCCAAACCAATTCTGGTTATCGCTTCTCGGCCTTTTGGCTAAGATCAAGTGTAGTATCTGTTCTTATCAGTTTAATATCTGATACGTCCCCTATCTGGGGACCATATATTAAATGGATTTTTAGAACAGGGAGATGGAAAAAGAGCTTGCTCTGTCCACTCCACGCATTGACCTGGTATTGCAGTACCTCCAGGAACGGTGCACCCCTTCTTAACCCAGTTTCCAAAAGCAGAACTCAATTCACCTGATTCATATTAGCCCGATTTAATGAATTGGAAGAAAGCATACGTCTTCATATGCACCTCAATTTGGCCCATTCACTTTTCACACTTCCTCCTTTTGTTTTTTATCTTTCACACTTTTGACTTTCTTTATTCATCCAAATAGCAAACTCATCACCACTCAACCTGACCAACTCGGCTATGTCCCCGTGCTGCAGTTCTCTGTCTTATCTAGATCATTTGCAATTGAATGGAATAGATCCCTTTTGGACAAAGTGGATTCACCTGCTGCTGCAGTGACCACAGGTGTGATAACATCTAGAATTGGCATCTGGTGCAATCTCTCCGCTTCCACTCCAAAGAAAGTTACCTGTTTATTCCTATCATGCATTGGTTTTTGGGGTTTTCTTTGAGTAATGATGATCTCTTTAGTAGTCTGTTGGCGCCCTCTCCTGGAGGAATAGTTTGCTTGCTCTTGGACATTCTAAAAGAGAGGTCATGATAGACATTGAGCTTCTGAGCTCAATTGGGGACAGTCATGGGTGATGAATGTTTGCAACCTACTGCGAAGCCTCATACCGCAATATAAGGAACGTCAAATACTAAGAAAGGGCGGCCTATGAAAGAATTACTACTTTCAATAAGTACACTTAAACGGCTAATTGGGAATAGAAAAACTGTAAAAAGCCCTCTGAGAAAGCCCCCCTCTAACCTTTGATAGTAAGCTTTTCTGTAGTCTGCCTGTTGATGTATTTTCCGTTTGAACTGTGCACAACATGAAGAGACGGAACACTGGCGGCTTGTCACAATGCCCCCCGATGACATCACAATAGCGCTGCTGCCTAGAAAACAAGCTGCGCAGAAGAAGTTGTTCTTTGGGTGGGAGGGTGGGCTAGTGGAAGGAGGGGGCAATCTCTTTTTTTCCCGGGTGGTAGGGGGATGACAGGAGAAGGGAAGCGGGTGGTGAGAAAGGTACAGAGGGCAGGGTTTGGGGGCTGGGAAGGAAAGGGAAAAGATTAGGGTTTGGGGATGATGAAAGGGCTTTCTACGGGTAAGGATGGCAAAGGGTGGCAGTGACGGAAAGTCAGGCAACCTGTCCTGTCCGTCTTTTTGTATCGTGAATTGGAAAGACTGCAAGGGGGAGGGGAGTTGCTTGCGCCCTAAAGGAGGAGTTATTCAGATTCATTGCAGTGGGCGGCGGCTGCAAAACGCACCATTCTTCTTGTTTTGGCTCTGCAAAGCAGCCTTTTCAAGGGTTGGCTTGGGTGACAAAATGTCTTGTGTAGGCGTGGGTTTGTCTCCCTCTCGCTCTCTCTCCCTAAGATGTGTCCGGCATAGGCCAGGGTGCCACTCGAGGCCCAAACCAATTCTGGTTATCGCTTCTCGGCCTTTTGGCTAAGATCAAGTGTAGTATATCGCTTCTCGGCCTTTTGGCTAAGATCAAGTGTAGTATCTGTGAGGCTCGGCAGATGCAATGCACACTGGAAGGTTGCGCTTGCTAGTACTCTTGATGTATAGTATATTCATCTAGAGGAAAACATGGCCCTACCAGGATCGAGGCTATTAGACTGAGTAAGTGTGGGGGCTATGGTGCAATGTGCCCCAGGACTGACGACCCTGGAGTGAGTCTGAGCTTGCTGGCTTGGGACCCCGGCGAGCCTTGGGCTCTGTAGCACACCGTACCTTGCCCTTTCATACTTTCTGAGCATATTGCTCTATCCCGGCCTTCTGGCTAGGAAGGGAAATTTTTATAATCATGGTCGGAGGTCCGTTCAGCTTTGGGCTGAGAAACCAACACCCGGTTGGAGGTCCGGGTCAGCTTCGGCTGAGAAACCAACACCCGGTTGGAGGTCTGGGTCAGCTTCGGCTGAGAAACCAACACCCGGTTGGAGGTCCGGGTCAGCTTCGGCTGAGAAACCAACACCCGGTTGGAGGTCCGGTTAGCCTTGGGCTGAGAAACCAACACCGGTTGACGGTCCGGGCAGTTTCGGCTGCGAAACCAACAACTAGTAGCTCTCTACTCCACTTGGGTAAGATGCCTGGGTGGACGCTGGGAGCAACGACAAGGCTCAACCAGGCTTCGGCTTGGGGGAGCACCGAAGATCCCTGACCCTTGCTGTGGCCTTCTGGCTCGGAGGGACGGGGTTGATTTTTGGGGACCCTCTCCTCACGGAGGGGTCCACACGAATCCTAGCCTTTGCACTGTTTTTGGTGTGACTTCGGTCATGCATTTTTTGCGGTGCTTTGGAAAGCTTCATTAAATCAAAAATCTGTTCTTATCAGTTTAATATCTGATACGTCCCCTATCTGGGGACCATATATTAAATGGATTTTTAGAACAGGGAGATGGAAAAAGAGCTTGCTCTGTCCACTCCACGCATTGACCTGGTATTGCAGTACCTCCAGGAACGGTGCACCCCTTCTTAACCCAGTTTCCAAAAGCAGAACTCAATTCACCTGATTCATATTAGCCCGATTTAATGAATTGGAAGAAAGCATACGTCTTCATATGCACCTCAATTTGGCCCATTCACTTTTCACACTTCCTCCTTTTGTTTTTTATCTTTCACACTTTTGACTTTCTTTATTCATCCAAATAGCAAACTCATCACCACTCAACCTGACCAACTCGGCTATGTCCCCGTGCTGCAGTTCTCTGTCTTATCTAGATCATTTGCAATTGAATGGAATAGATCCCTTTTGGACAAAGTGGATTCACCTGCTGCTGCAGTGACCACAGGTGTGATAACATCTAGAATTGGCATCTGGTGCGATCTCTCCGCTTCCACTCCAAAGAAAGTTACCTGTTTATTCCTATCATGCATTGGTTTTTGGGGTTTTCTTTGAGTAATGATGATCTCTTTAGTAGTCTGTTGGCGCCCTCTCCTGGAGGAATAGTTTGCTTGCTCTTGGACATTCTAAAAGAGAGGTCATGATAGACATTGAGCTTCTGAGCTCAATTGGGGACAGTCATGGGTGATGAATGTTTGCAACCTACTGCGAAGCCTCATACCGCAATATAAGGAACGTCAAATACTAAGAAAGGGCGGCCTATGAAAGAATTACTACTTTCAATAAGTACACTTAAACGGCTAATTGGGAATAGAAAAACTGTAAAAAGCCCTCTGAGAAAGCCCCCCTCTAACCTTTGATAGTAAGCTTTTCTGTAGTCTGCCTGTTGATGTATTTTCCGTTTGAACTGTGCACAACATGAAGAGACGGAACACTGGCGGCTTGTCACAATGCCCCCCGATGACATCACAATAGCGCTGCTGCCTAGAAAACAAGCTGCGCAGAAGAAGTTGTTCTTTGGGTGGGAGGGTGGGCTAGTGGAAGGAGGGGGCAATCTCTTTTTTTCCCGGGTGGTAGGGGGATGACAGGAGAAGGGAAGCGGGTGGTGAGAAAGGTACAGAGGGCAGGGTTTGGGGGCTGGGAAGGAAAGGGAAAAGATTAGGGTTTGGGGATGATGAAAGGGCTTTCTACGGGTAAGGATGGCAAAGGGTGGCAGTGACGGAAAGTCAGGCAACCTGTCCTGTCCGTCTTTTTGTATCGTGAATTGGAAAGACTGCAAGGGGGAGGGGAGTTGCTTGCGCCCTAAAGGAGGAGTTATTCAGATTCATTGCAGTGGGCGGCGGCTGCAAAACGCACCATTCTTCTTGTTTTGGCTCTGCAAAGCAGCCTTTTCAAGGGTTGGCTTGGGTGACAAAATGTCTTGTGTAGGCGTGGGTTTGTCTCCCTCTCGCTCTCTCTCCCTAAGATGTGTCCGGCATAGGCCAGGGTGCCACTCGAGGCCCAAACCAATTCTGGTTATCGCTTCTCGGCCTTTTGGCTAAGATCAAGTGTAGTATCTGTTCTTATCAGTTTAATATCTGATACGTCCCCTATCTGGGGACCATATATTAAATGGATTTTTAGAACAGGGAGATGGAAAAAGAGCTTGCTCTGTCCACTCCACGCATTGACCTGGTATTGCAGTACCTCCAGGAACGGTGCACCCCTTCTTAACCCAGTTTCCAAAAGCAGAACTCAATTCACCTGATTCATATTAGCCCGATTTAATGAATTGGAAGAAAGCATACGTCTTCATATGCACCTCAATTTGGCCCATTCACTTTTCACACTTCCTCCTTTTGTTTTTTATCTTTCACACTTTTGACTTTCTTTATTCATCCAAATAGCAAACTCATCACCACTCAACCTGACCAACTCGGCTATGTCCCCGTGCTGCAGTTCTCTGTCTTATCTAGATCATTTGCAATTGAATGGAATAGATCCCTTTTGGACAAAGTGGATTCACCTGCTGCTGCAGTGACCACAGGTGTGATAACATCTAGAATTGGCATCTGGTGCGATCTCTCCGCTTCCACTCCAAAGAAAGTTACCTGTTTATTCCTATCATGCATTGGTTTTTGGGGTTTTCTTTGAGTAATGATGATCTCTTTAGTAGTCTGTTGGCGCCCTCTCCTGGAGGAATAGTTTGCTTGCTCTTGGACATTCTAAAAGAGAGGTCATGATAGACATTGAGCTTCTGAGCTCAATTGGGGACAGTCATGGGTGATGAATGTTTGCAACCTACTGCGAAGCCTCATACCGCAATATAAGGAACGTCAAATACTAAGAAAGGGCGGCCTATGAAAGAATTACTACTTTCAATAAGTACACTTAAACGGCTAATTGGGAATAGAAAAACTGTAAAAAGCCCTCTGAGAAAGCCCCCCTCTAACCTTTGATAGTAAGCTTTTCTGTAGTCTGCCTGTTGATGTATTTTCCGTTTGAACTGTGCACAACATGAAGAGACGGAACACTGGCGGCTTGTCACAATGCCCCCCGATGACATCACAATAGCGCTGCTGCCTAGAAAACAAGCTGCGCAGAAGAAGTTGTTCTTTGGGTGGGAGGGTGGGCTAGTGGAAGGAGGGGGCAATCTCTTTTTTTCCCGGGTGGTAGGGGGATGACAGGAGAAGGGAAGCGGGTGGTGAGAAAGGTACAGAGGGCAGGGTTTGGGGGCTGGGAAGGAAAGGGAAAAGATTAGGGTTTGGGGATGATGAAAGGGCTTTCTACGGGTAAGGATGGCAAAGGGTGGCAGTGACGGAAAGTCAGGCAACCTGTCCTGTCCGTCTTTTTGTATCGTGAATTGGAAAGACTGCAAGGGGGAGGGGAGTTGCTTGCGCCCTAAAGGAGGAGTTATTCAGATTCATTGCAGTGGGCGGCGGCTGCAAAACGCACCATTCTTCTTGTTTTGGCTCTGCAAAGCAGCCTTTTCAAGGGTTGGCTTGGGTGACAAAATGTCTTGTGTAGGCGTGGGTTTGTCTCCCTCTCGCTCTCTCTCCCTAAGATGTGTCCGGCATAGGCCAGGGTGCCACTCGAGGCCCAAACCAATTCTGGTTATCGCTTCTCGGCCTTTTGGCTAAGATCAAGTGTAGTATCTGTTCTTATCAGTTTAATATCTGATACGTCCCCTATCTGGGGACCATATATTAAATGGATTTTTAGAACAGGGAGATGGAAAAAGAGCTTGCTCTGTCCACTCCACGCATTGACCTGGTATTGCAGTACCTCCAGGAACGGTGCACCCCTTCTTAACCCAGTTTCCAAAAGCAGAACTCAATTCACCTGATTCATATTAGCCCGATTTAATGAATTGGAAGAAAGCATACGTCTTCATATGCACCTCAATTTGGCCCATTCACTTTTCACACTTCCTCCTTTTGTTTTTTATCTTTCACACTTTTGACTTTCTTTATTCATCCAAATAGCAAACTCATCACCACTCAACCTGACCAACTCGGCTATGTCCCCGTGCTGCAGTTCTCTGTCTTATCTAGATCATTTGCAATTGAATGGAATAGATCCCTTTTGGACAAAGTGGATTCACCTGCTGCTGCAGTGACCACAGGTGTGATAACATCTAGAATTGGCATCTGGTGCGATCTCTCCGCTTCCACTCCAAAGAAAGTTACCTGTTTATTCCTATCATGCATTGGTTTTTGGGGTTTTCTTTGAGTAATGATGATCTCTTTAGTAGTCTGTTGGCGCCCTCTCCTGGAGGAATAGTTTGCTTGCTCTTGGACATTCTAAAAGAGAGGTCATGATAGACATTGAGCTTCTGAGCTCAATTGGGGACAGTCATGGGTGATGAATGTTTGCAACCTACTGCGAAGCCTCATACCGCAATATAAGGAACGTCAAATACTAAGAAAGGGCGGCCTATGAAAGAATTACTACTTTCAATAAGTACACTTAAACGGCTAATTGGGAATAGAAAAACTGTAAAAAGCCCTCTGAGAAAGCCCCCCTCTAACCTTTGATAGTAAGCTTTTCTGTAGTCTGCCTGTTGATGTATTTTCCGTTTGAACTGTGCACAACATGAAGAGACGGAACACTGGCGGCTTGTCACAATGCCCCCCGATGACATCACAATAGCGCTGCTGCCTAGAAAACAAGCTGCGCAGAAGAAGTTGTTCTTTGGGTGGGAGGGTGGGCTAGTGGAAGGAGGGGGCAATCTCTTTTTTTCCCGGGTGGTAGGGGGATGACAGGAGAAGGGAAGCGGGTGGTGAGAAAGGTACAGAGGGCAGGGTTTGGGGGCTGGGAAGGAAAGGGAAAAGATTAGGGTTTGGGGATGATGAAAGGGCTTTCTACGGGTAAGGATGGCAAAGGGTGGCAGTGACGGAAAGTCAGGCAACCTGTCCTGTCCGTCTTTTTGTATCGTGAATTGGAAAGACTGCAAGGGGGAGGGGAGTTGCTTGCGCCCTAAAGGAGGAGTTATTCAGATTCATTGCAGTGGGCGGCGGCTGCAAAACGCACCATTCTTCTTGTTTTGGCTCTGCAAAGCAGCCTTTTCAAGGGTTGGCTTGGGTGACAAAATGTCTTGTGTAGGCGTGGGTTTGTCTCCCTCTCGCTCTCTCTCCCTAAGATGTGTCCGGCATAGGCCAGGGTGCCACTCGAGGCCCAAACCAATTCTGGTTATCGCTTCTCGGCCTTTTGGCTAAGATCAAGTGTAGTATCTGTTCTTATCAGTTTAATATCTGATACGTCCCCTATCTGGGGACCATATATTAAATGGATTTTTAGAACAGGGAGATGGAAAAAGAGCTTGCTCTGTCCACTCCACGCATTGACCTGGTATTGCAGTACCTCCAGGAACGGTGCACCCCTTCTTAACCCAGTTTCCAAAAGCAGAACTCAATTCACCTGATTCATATTAGCCCGATTTAATGAATTGGAAGAAAGCATACGTCTTCATATGCACCTCAATTTGGCCCATTCACTTTTCACACTTCCTCCTTTTGTTTTTTATCTTTCACACTTTTGACTTTCTTTATTCATCCAAATAGCAAACTCATCACCACTCAACCTGACCAACTCGGCTATGTCCCCGTGCTGCAGTTCTCTGTCTTATCTAGATCATTTGCAATTGAATGGAATAGATCCCTTTTGGACAAAGTGGATTCACCTGCTGCTGCAGTGACCACAGGTGTGATAACATCTAGAATTGGCATCTGGTGCGATCTCTCCGCTTCCACTCCAAAGAAAGTTACCTGTTTATTCCTATCATGCATTGGTTTTTGGGGTTTTCTTTGAGTAATGATGATCTCTTTAGTAGTCTGTTGGCGCCCTCTCCTGGAGGAATAGTTTGCTTGCTCTTGGACATTCTAAAAGAGAGGTCATGATAGACATTGAGCTTCTGAGCTCAATTGGGGACAGTCATGGGTGATGAATGTTTGCAACCTACTGCGAAGCCTCATACCGCAATATAAGGAACGTCAAATACTAAGAAAGGGCGGCCTATGAAAGAATTACTACTTTCAATAAGTACACTTAAACGGCTAATTGGGAATAGAAAAACTGTAAAAAGCCCTCTGAGAAAGCCCCCCTCTAACCTTTGATAGTAAGCTTTTCTGTAGTCTGCCTGTTGATGTATTTTCCGTTTGAACTGTGCACAACATGAAGAGACGGAACACTGGCGGCTTGTCACAATGCCCCCCGATGACATCACAATAGCGCTGCTGCCTAGAAAACAAGCTGCGCAGAAGAAGTTGTTCTTTGGGTGGGAGGGTGGGCTAGTGGAAGGAGGGGGCAATCTCTTTTTTTCCCGGGTGGTAGGGGGATGACAGGAGAAGGGAAGCGGGTGGTGAGAAAGGTACAGAGGGCAGGGTTTGGGGGCTGGGAAGGAAAGGGAAAAGATTAGGGTTTGGGGATGATGAAAGGGCTTTCTACGGGTAAGGATGGCAAAGGGTGGCAGTGACGGAAAGTCAGGCAACCTGTCCTGTCCGTCTTTTTGTATCGTGAATTGGAAAGACTGCAAGGGGGAGGGGAGTTGCTTGCGCCCTAAAGGAGGAGTTATTCAGATTCATTGCAGTGGGCGGCGGCTGCAAAACGCACCATTCTTCTTGTTTTGGCTCTGCAAAGCAGCCTTTTCAAGGGTTGGCTTGGGTGACAAAATGTCTTGTGTAGGCGTGGGTTTGTCTCCCTCTCGCTCTCTCTCCCTAAGATGTGTCCGGCATAGGCCAGGGTGCCACTCGAGGCCCAAACCAATTCTGGTTATCGCTTCTCGGCCTTTTGGCTAAGATCAAGTGTAGTATCTGTTCTTATCAGTTTAATATCTGATACGTCCCCTATCTGGGGACCATATATTAAATGGATTTTTAGAACAGGGAGATGGAAAAAGAGCTTGCTCTGTCCACTCCACGCATTGACCTGGTATTGCAGTACCTCCAGGAACGGTGCACCCCTTCTTAACCCAGTTTCCAAAAGCAGAACTCAATTCACCTGATTCATATTAGCCCGATTTAATGAATTGGAAGAAAGCATACGTCTTCATATGCACCTCAATTTGGCCCATTCACTTTTCACACTTCCTCCTTTTGTTTTTTATCTTTCACACTTTTGACTTTCTTTATTCATCCAAATAGCAAACTCATCACCACTCAACCTGACCAACTCGGCTATGTCCCCGTGCTGCAGTTCTCTGTCTTATCTAGATCATTTGCAATTGAATGGAATAGATCCCTTTTGGACAAAGTGGATTCACCTGCTGCTGCAGTGACCACAGGTGTGATAACATCTAGAATTGGCATCTGGTGCGATCTCTCCGCTTCCACTCCAAAGAAAGTTACCTGTTTATTCCTATCATGCATTGGTTTTTGGGGTTTTCTTTGAGTAATGATGATCTCTTTAGTAGTCTGTTGGCGCCCTCTCCTGGAGGAATAGTTTGCTTGCTCTTGGACATTCTAAAAGAGAGGTCATGATAGACATTGAGCTTCTGAGCTCAATTGGGGACAGTCATGGGTGATGAATGTTTGCAACCTACTGCGAAGCCTCATACCGCAATATAAGGAACGTCAAATACTAAGAAAGGGCGGCCTATGAAAGAATTACTACTTTCAATAAGTACACTTAAACGGCTAATTGGGAATAGAAAAACTGTAAAAAGCCCTCTGAGAAAGCCCCCCTCTAACCTTTGATAGTAAGCTTTTCTGTAGTCTGCCTGTTGATGTATTTTCCGTTTGAACTGTGCACAACATGAAGAGACGGAACACTGGCGGCTTGTCACAATGCCCCCCGATGACATCACAATAGCGCTGCTGCCTAGAAAACAAGCTGCGCAGAAGAAGTTGTTCTTTGGGTGGGAGGGTGGGCTAGTGGAAGGAGGGGGCAATCTCTTTTTTTCCCGGGTGGTAGGGGGATGACAGGAGAAGGGAAGCGGGTGGTGAGAAAGGTACAGAGGGCAGGGTTTGGGGGCTGGGAAGGAAAGGGAAAAGATTAGGGTTTGGGGATGATGAAAGGGCTTTCTACGGGTAAGGATGGCAAAGGGTGGCAGTGACGGAAAGTCAGGCAACCTGTCCTGTCCGTCTTTTTGTATCGTGAATTGGAAAGACTGCAAGGGGGAGGGGAGTTGCTTGCGCCCTAAAGGAGGAGTTATTCAGATTCATTGCAGTGGGCGGCGGCTGCAAAACGCACCATTCTTCTTGTTTTGGCTCTGCAAAGCAGCCTTTTCAAGGGTTGGCTTGGGTGACAAAATGTCTTGTGTAGGCGTGGGTTTGTCTCCCTCTCGCTCTCTCTCCCTAAGATGTGTCCGGCATAGGCCAGGGTGCCACTCGAGGCCCAAACCAATTCTGGTTATCGCTTCTCGGCCTTTTGGCTAAGATCAAGTGTAGTATCTGTTCTTATCAGTTTAATATCTGATACGTCCCCTATCTGGGGACCATATATTAAATGGATTTTTAGAACAGGGAGATGGAAAAAGAGCTTGCTCTGTCCACTCCACGCATTGACCTGGTATTGCAGTACCTCCAGGAACGGTGCACCCCTTCTTAACCCAGTTTCCAAAAGCAGAACTCAATTCACCTGATTCATATTAGCCCGATTTAATGAATTGGAAGAAAGCATACGTCTTCATATGCACCTCAATTTGGCCCATTCACTTTTCACACTTCCTCCTTTTGTTTTTTATCTTTCACACTTTTGACTTTCTTTATTCATCCAAATAGCAAACTCATCACCACTCAACCTGACCAACTCGGCTATGTCCCCGTGCTGCAGTTCTCTGTCTTATCTAGATCATTTGCAATTGAATGGAATAGATCCCTTTTGGACAAAGTGGATTCACCTGCTGCTGCAGTGACCACAGGTGTGATAACATCTAGAATTGGCATCTGGTGCGATCTCTCCGCTTCCACTCCAAAGAAAGTTACCTGTTTATTCCTATCATGCATTGGTTTTTGGGGTTTTCTTTGAGTAATGATGATCTCTTTAGTAGTCTGTTGGCGCCCTCTCCTGGAGGAATAGTTTGCTTGCTCTTGGACATTCTAAAAGAGAGGTCATGATAGACATTGAGCTTCTGAGCTCAATTGGGGACAGTCATGGGTGATGAATGTTTGCAACCTACTGCGAAGCCTCATACCGCAATATAAGGAACGTCAAATACTAAGAAAGGGCGGCCTATGAAAGAATTACTACTTTCAATAAGTACACTTAAACGGCTAATTGGGAATAGAAAAACTGTAAAAAGCCCTCTGAGAAAGCCCCCCTCTAACCTTTGATAGTAAGCTTTTCTGTAGTCTGCCTGTTGATGTATTTTCCGTTTGAACTGTGCACAACATGAAGAGACGGAACACTGGCGGCTTGTCACAATGCCCCCCGATGACATCACAATAGCGCTGCTGCCTAGAAAACAAGCTGCGCAGAAGAAGTTGTTCTTTGGGTGGGAGGGTGGGCTAGTGGAAGGAGGGGGCAATCTCTTTTTTTCCCGGGTGGTAGGGGGATGACAGGAGAAGGGAAGCGGGTGGTGAGAAAGGTACAGAGGGCAGGGTTTGGGGGCTGGGAAGGAAAGGGAAAAGATTAGGGTTTGGGGATGATGAAAGGGCTTTCTACGGGTAAGGATGGCAAAGGGTGGCAGTGACGGAAAGTCAGGCAACCTGTCCTGTCCGTCTTTTTGTATCGTGAATTGGAAAGACTGCAAGGGGGAGGGGAGTTGCTTGCGCCCTAAAGGAGGAGTTATTCAGATTCATTGCAGTGGGCGGCGGCTGCAAAACGCACCATTCTTCTTGTTTTGGCTCTGCAAAGCAGCCTTTTCAAGGGTTGGCTTGGGTGACAAAATGTCTTGTGTAGGCGTGGGTTTGTCTCCCTCTCGCTCTCTCTCCCTAAGATGTGTCCGGCATAGGCCAGGGTGCCACTCGAGGCCCAAACCAATTCTGGTTATCGCTTCTCGGCCTTTTGGCTAAGATCAAGTGTAGTATCTGTTCTTATCAGTTTAATATCTGATACGTCCCCTATCTGGGGACCATATATTAAATGGATTTTTAGAACAGGGAGATGGAAAAAGAGCTTGCTCTGTCCACTCCACGCATTGACCTGGTATTGCAGTACCTCCAGGAACGGTGCACCCCTTCTTAACCCAGTTTCCAAAAGCAGAACTCAATTCACCTGATTCATATTAGCCCGATTTAATGAATTGGAAGAAAGCATACGTCTTCATATGCACCTCAATTTGGCCCATTCACTTTTCACACTTCCTCCTTTTGTTTTTTATCTTTCACACTTTTGACTTTCTTTATTCATCCAAATAGCAAACTCATCACCACTCAACCTGACCAACTCGGCTATGTCCCCGTGCTGCAGTTCTCTGTCTTATCTAGATCATTTGCAATTGAATGGAATAGATCCCTTTTGGACAAAGTGGATTCACCTGCTGCTGCAGTGACCACAGGTGTGATAACATCTAGAATTGGCATCTGGTGCGATCTCTCCGCTTCCACTCCAAAGAAAGTTACCTGTTTATTCCTATCATGCATTGGTTTTTGGGGTTTTCTTTGAGTAATGATGATCTCTTTAGTAGTCTGTTGGCGCCCTCTCCTGGAGGAATAGTTTGCTTGCTCTTGGACATTCTAAAAGAGAGGTCATGATAGACATTGAGCTTCTGAGCTCAATTGGGGACAGTCATGGGTGATGAATGTTTGCAACCTACTGCGAAGCCTCATACCGCAATATAAGGAACGTCAAATACTAAGAAAGGGCGGCCTATGAAAGAATTACTACTTTCAATAAGTACACTTAAACGGCTAATTGGGAATAGAAAAACTGTAAAAAGCCCTCTGAGAAAGCCCCCCTCTAACCTTTGATAGTAAGCTTTTCTGTAGTCTGCCTGTTGATGTATTTTCCGTTTGAACTGTGCACAACATGAAGAGACGGAACACTGGCGGCTTGTCACAATGCCCCCCGATGACATCACAATAGCGCTGCTGCCTAGAAAACAAGCTGCGCAGAAGAAGTTGTTCTTTGGGTGGGAGGGTGGGCTAGTGGAAGGAGGGGGCAATCTCTTTTTTTCCCGGGTGGTAGGGGGATGACAGGAGAAGGGAAGCGGGTGGTGAGAAAGGTACAGAGGGCAGGGTTTGGGGGCTGGGAAGGAAAGGGAAAAGATTAGGGTTTGGGGATGATGATAAGGGCTTTCTACGGGTAACGGGTAAGGATGGCAAAGGGTGGCAGTGACGGAAAGTCAGGCAACCTGTCCTGTCCGTCTTTTTGTATCGTGAATTGGAAAGACTGCAAGGGGGAGGGGAGTTGCTTGCGCCCTAAAGGAGGAGTTATTCAGATTCATTGCAGTGGGCGGCGGCTGCAAAACGCACCATTCTTCTTGTTTTGGCTCTGCAAAGCAGCCTTTTCAAGGGTTGGCTTGGGTGACAAAATGTCTTGTGTAGGCGTGGGTTTGTCTCCCTCTCGCTCTCTCTCCCTAAGATGTGTCCGGCATAGGCCAGGGTGCCACTCGAGGCCCAAACCAATTCTGGTTATCGCTTCTCGGCCTTTTGGCTAAGATCAAGTGTAGTATCTGTTCTTATCAGTTTAATATCTGATACGTCCCCTATCTGGGGACCATATATTAAATGGATTTTTAGAACAGGGAGATGGAAAAAGAGCTTGCTCTGTCCACTCCACGCATTGACCTGGTATTGCAGTACCTCCAGGAACGGTGCACCCCTTCTTAACCCAGTTTCCAAAAGCAGAACTCAATTCACCTGATTCATATTAGCCCGATTTAATGAATTGGAAGAAAGCATACGTCTTCATATGCACCTCAATTTGGCCCATTCACTTTTCACACTTCCTCCTTTTGTTTTTTATCTTTCACACTTTTGACTTTCTTTATTCATCCAAATAGCAAACTCATCACCACTCAACCTGACCAACTCGGCTATGTCCCCGTGCTGCAGTTCTCTGTCTTATCTAGATCATTTGCAATTGAATGGAATAGATCCCTTTTGGACAAAGTGGATTCACCTGCTGCTGCAGTGACCACAGGTGTGATAACATCTAGAATTGGCATCTGGTGCGATCTCTCCGCTTCCACTCCAAAGAAAGTTACCTGTTTATTCCTATCATGCATTGGTTTTTGGGGTTTTCTTTGAGTAATGATGATCTCTTTAGTAGTCTGTTGGCGCCCTCTCCTGGAGGAATAGTTTGCTTGCTCTTGGACATTCTAAAAGAGAGGTCATGATAGACATTGAGCTTCTGAGCTCAATTGGGGACAGTCATGGGTGATGAATGTTTGCAACCTACTGCGAAGCCTCATACCGCAATATAAGGAACGTCAAATACTAAGAAAGGGCGGCCTATGAAAGAATTACTACTTTCAATAAGTACACTTAAACGGCTAATTGGGAATAGAAAAACTGTAAAAAGCCCTCTGAGAAAGCCCCCCTCTAACCTTTGATAGTAAGCTTTTCTGTAGTCTGCCTGTTGATGTATTTTCCGTTTGAACTGTGCACAACATGAAGAGACGGAACACTGGCGGCTTGTCACAATGCCCCCCGATGACATCACAATAGCGCTGCTGCCTAGAAAACAAGCTGCGCAGAAGAAGTTGTTCTTTGGGTGGGAGGGTGGGCTAGTGGAAGGAGGGGGCAATCTCTTTTTTTCCCGGGTGGTAGGGGGATGACAGGAGAAGGGAAGCGGGTGGTGAGAAAGGTACAGAGGGCAGGGTTTGGGGGCTGGGAAGGAAAGGGAAAAGATTAGGGTTTGGGGATGATGAAAGGGCTTTCTACGGGTAAGGATGGCAAAGGGTGGCAGTGACGGAAAGTCAGGCAACCTGTCCTGTCCGTCTTTTTGTATCGTGAATTGGAAAGACTGCAAGGGGGAGGGGAGTTGCTTGCGCCCTAAAGGAGGAGTTATTCAGATTCATTGCAGTGGGCGGCGGCTGCAAAACGCACCATTCTTCTTGTTTTGGCTCTGCAAAGCAGCCTTTTCAAGGGTTGGCTTGGGTGACAAAATGTCTTGTGTAGGCGTGGGTTTGTCTCCCTCTCGCTCTCTCTCCCTAAGATGTGTCCGGCATAGGCCAGGGTGCCACTCGAGGCCCAAACCAATTCTGGTTATCGCTTCTCGGCCTTTTGGCTAAGATCAAGTGTAGTATCTGTTCTTATCAGTTTAATATCTGATACGTCCCCTATCTGGGGACCATATATTAAATGGATTTTTAGAACAGGGAGATGGAAAAAGAGCTTGCTCTGTCCACTCCACGCATTGACCTGGTATTGCAGTACCTCCAGGAACGGTGCACCCCTTCTTAACCCAGTTTCCAAAAGCAGAACTCAATTCACCTGATTCATATTAGCCCGATTTAATGAATTGGAAGAAAGCATACGTCTTCATATGCACCTCAATTTGGCCCATTCACTTTTCACACTTCCTCCTTTTGTTTTTTATCTTTCACACTTTTGACTTTCTTTATTCATCCAAATAGCAAACTCATCACCACTCAACCTGACCAACTCGGCTATGTCCCCGTGCTGCAGTTCTCTGTCTTATCTAGATCATTTGCAATTGAATGGAATAGATCCCTTTTGGACAAAGTGGATTCACCTGCTGCTGCAGTGACCACAGGTGTGATAACATCTAGAATTGGCATCTGGTGCGATCTCTCCGCTTCCACTCCAAAGAAAGTTACCTGTTTATTCCTATCATGCATTGGTTTTTGGGGTTTTCTTTGAGTAATGATGATCTCTTTAGTAGTCTGTTGGCGCCCTCTCCTGGAGGAATAGTTTGCTTGCTCTTGGACATTCTAAAAGAGAGGTCATGATAGACATTGAGCTTCTGAGCTCAATTGGGGACAGTCATGGGTGATGAATGTTTGCAACCTACTGCGAAGCCTCATACCGCAATATAAGGAACGTCAAATACTAAGAAAGGGCGGCCTATGAAAGAATTACTACTTTCAATAAGTACACTTAAACGGCTAATTGGGAATAGAAAAACTGTAAAAAGCCCTCTGAGAAAGCCCCCCTCTAACCTTTGATAGTAAGCTTTTCTGTAGTCTGCCTGTTGATGTATTTTCCGTTTGAACTGTGCACAACATGAAGAGACGGAACACTGGCGGCTTGTCACAATGCCCCCCGATGACATCACAATAGCGCTGCTGCCTAGAAAACAAGCTGCGCAGAAGAAGTTGTTCTTTGGGTGGGAGGGTGGGCTAGTGGAAGGAGGGGGCAATCTCTTTTTTTCCCGGGTGGTAGGGGGATGACAGGAGAAGGGAAGCGGGTGGTGAGAAAGGTACAGAGGGCAGGGTTTGGGGGCTGGGAAGGAAAGGGAAAAGATTAGGGTTTGGGGATGATGAAAGGGCTTTCTACGGGTAAGGATGGCAAAGGGTGGCAGTGACGGAAAGTCAGGCAACCTGTCCTGTCCGTCTTTTTGTATCGTGAATTGGAAAGACTGCAAGGGGGAGGGGAGTTGCTTGCGCCCTAAAGGAGGAGTTATTCAGATTCATTGCAGTGGGCGGCGGCTGCAAAACGCACCATTCTTCTTGTTTTGGCTCTGCAAAGCAGCCTTTTCAAGGGTTGGCTTGGGTGACAAAATGTCTTGTGTAGGCGTGGGTTTGTCTCCCTCTCGCTCTCTCTCCCTAAGATGTGTCCGGCATAGGCCAGGGTGCCACTCGAGGCCCAAACCAATTCTGGTTATCGCTTCTCGGCCTTTTGGCTAAGATCAAGTGTAGTGTTGTTCGAAGAGGTGGTTTAAGCTCCAGGCCACCTTAGTACAATGATACAATGCACACTGGAAGGTTGCGCTTGCTAGTACTCTGGGTGGATAGTATATTCATCTAGTGGAAAACATGGCCCTACCAGGATCGAGGCCATTAGACTGAGTAAGGGTGGGGGGCTATGGTACAACGTGCCCCAGGACTGACGACCCTGGAGTGAGTCTGAGCTTGCTGGCTTGGGACCCCGGCAAGCCTTGGGCTCTGTAGCACACCGTACCTTGCCTTTTCATACTTTATGAGCATATTACCCTATCCCGGCCTTCTGGCTAGGAAGGGAAATTTTTATAATCCCGGTTGGAGGTCTGGTCAGCTTTGGGCTGAGAAACTAACACCCGGTTGGAGGTCCGGGTCAGCTTCGGCTGAGAAACCAACACCCGGTTGGAGGTCTGGGTCAGCTTCGGCTGAGAAACCAACATCCGGTTGGAGGTCCGGTTAGCCTTGGGCTGAGAAACCAACACCGGTTGACGGTCCGGGCAGTTTCGGCTGCGAAACCAACAACTAGTAGCTCTCTACTCCACTTGGGTAAGATGCCTGGGTGGACGCTGGGAGCAACGACAAGGCTCAACCAGGCTTCGGCTTGGGGGAGCACCGAAGATCCCTGACCCTTGCTGTGGCCTTCTGGCTCGGAGGGACGGGGTTGATTTTTGGGGACTCTCTCCTCACGGTGGGGTCCACACGAATCCTAGCCTTTGCACTGTTTTTGGTGTGACTTCGGTCATGCATTTTTTGTGGTGCTTTGGAAAGCTTCATTAAATCAAAAAAATCTGTTCTTATCAGTTTAATATCTGATACGTCCCCTATCTGGGGACCATATATTAAATGGATTTTTAGAACAGGGAGATGGAAAAAGAGCTTGCTCTGTCCACTCCACGCATTGACCTGGTATTGCAGTACCTCCAGGAACGGTGCACCCCTTCTTAACCCAGTTTCCAAAAGCAGAACTCAATTCACCTGATTCATATTAGCCCGATTTAATGAATTGGAAGAAAGCATACGTCTTCATATGCACCTCAATTTGGCCCATTCACTTTTCACACTTCCTCCTTTTGTTTTTTATCTTTCACACTTTTGACTTTCTTTATTCATCCAAATAGCAAACTCATCACCACTCAACCTGACCAACTCGGCTATGTCCCCGTGCTGCAGTTCTCTGTCTTATCTAGATCATTTGCAATTGAATGGAATAGATCCCTTTTGGACAAAGTGGATTCACCTGCTGCTGCAGTGACCACAGGTGTGATAACATCTAGAATTGGCATCTGGTGCGATCTCTCCGCTTCCACTCCAAAGAAAGTTACCTGTTTATTCCTATCATGCATTGGTTTTTGGGGTTTTCTTTGAGTAATGATGATCTCTTTAGTAGTCTGTTGGCGCCCTCTCCTGGAGGAATAGTTTGCTTGCTCTTGGACATTCTAAAAGAGAGGTCATGATAGACATTGAGCTTCTGAGCTCAATTGGGGACAGTCATGGGTGATGAATGTTTGCAACCTACTGCGAAGCCTCATACCGCAATATAAGGAACGTCAAATACTAAGAAAGGGCGGCCTATGAAAGAATTACTACTTTCAATAAGTACACTTAAACGGCTAATTGGGAATAGAAAAACTGTAAAAAGCCCTCTGAGAAAGCCCCCCTCTAACCTTTGATAGTAAGCTTTTCTGTAGTCTGCCTGTTGATGTATTTTCCGTTTGAACTGTGCACAACATGAAGAGACGGAACACTGGCGGCTTGTCACAATGCCCCCCGATGACATCACAATAGCGCTGCTGCCTAGAAAACAAGCTGCGCAGAAGAAGTTGTTCTTTGGGTGGGAGGGTGGGCTAGTGGAAGGAGGGGGCAATCTCTTTTTTTCCCGGGTGGTAGGGGGATGACAGGAGAAGGGAAGCGGGTGGTGAGAAAGGTACAGAGGGCAGGGTTTGGGGGCTGGGAAGGAAAGGGAAAAGATTAGGGTTTGGGGATGATGAAAGGGATTTCTACGGGTAAGGATGGCAAAGGGTGGCAGTGACGGAAAGTCAGGCAACCTGTCCTGTCCGTCTTTTTGTATCGTGAATTGGAAAGACTGCAAGGGGGAGGGGAGTTGCTTGCGCCCTAAAGGAGGAGTTATTCAGATTCATTGCAGTGGGCGGCGGCTGCAAAACGCACCATTCTTCTTGTTTTGGCTCTGCAAAGCAGCCTTTTCAAGGGTTGGCTTGGGTGACAAAATGTCTTGTGTAGGCGTGGGTTTGTCTCCCTCTCGCTCTCTCTCCCTAAGATGTGTCCGGCATAGGCCAGGGTGCCACTCGAGGCCCAAACCAATTCTGGTTATCGCTTCTCGGCCTTTTGGCTAAGATCAAGTGTAGTATCTGTTCTTATCAGTTTAATATCTGATACGTCCCCTATCTGGGGACCATATATTAAATGGATTTTTAGAACAGGGAGATGGAAAAAGAGCTTGCTCTGTCCACTCCACGCATTGACCTGGTATTGCAGTACCTCCAGGAACGGTGCACCCCTTCTTAACCCAGTTTCCAAAAGCAGAACTCAATTCACCTGATTCATATTAGCCCGATTTAATGAATTGGAAGAAAGCATACGTCTTCATATGCACCTCAATTTGGCCCATTCACTTTTCACACTTCCTCCTTTTGTTTTTTATCTTTCACACTTTTGACTTTCTTTATTCATCCAAATAGCAAACTCATCACCACTCAACCTGACCAACTCGGCTATGTCCCCGTGCTGCAGTTCTCTGTCTTATCTAGATCATTTGCAATTGAATGGAATAGATCCCTTTTGGACAAAGTGGATTCACCTGCTGCTGCAGTGACCACAGGTGTGATAACATCTAGAATTGGCATCTGGTGCGATCTCTCCGCTTCCACTCCAAAGAAAGTTACCTGTTTATTCCTATCATGCATTGGTTTTTGGGGTTTTCTTTGAGTAATGATGATCTCTTTAGTAGTCTGTTGGCGCCCTCTCCTGGAGGAATAGTTTGCTTGCTCTTGGACATTCTAAAAGAGAGGTCATGATAGACATTGAGCTTCTGAGCTCAATTGGGGACAGTCATGGGTGATGAATGTTTGCAACCTACTGCGAAGCCTCATACCGCAATATAAGGAACGTCAAATACTAAGAAAGGGCGGCCTATGAAAGAATTACTACTTTCAATAAGTACACTTAAACGGCTAATTGGGAATAGAAAAACTGTAAAAAGCCCTCTGAGAAAGCCCCCCT
The DNA here is from genome assembly GCF_048569485.1 of Anomaloglossus baeobatrachus. Classification (NCBI taxonomy): domain Eukaryota; kingdom Metazoa; phylum Chordata; class Amphibia; order Anura; family Aromobatidae; genus Anomaloglossus; species Anomaloglossus baeobatrachus. The sequence continues at coordinate 32,495 of NW_027442366.1, forward strand.
CTAACCTTTGATAGTAAGCTTTTCTGTAGTCTGCCTGTTGATGTATTTTCCGTTTGAACTGTGCACAACATGAAGAGACGGAACACTGGCGGCTTGTCACAATGCCCCCCGATGACATCACAATAGCGCTGCTGCCTAGAAAACAAGCTGCGCAGAAGAAGTTGTTCTTTGGGTGGGAGGGTGGGCTAGTGGAAGGAGGGGGCAATCTCTTTTTTTCCCGGGTGGTAGGGGGATGACAGGAGAAGGGAAGCGGGTGGTGAGAAAGGTACAGAGGGCAGGGTTTGGGGGCTGGGAAGGAAAGGGAAAAGATTAGGGTTTGGGGATGATGAAAGGGCTTTCTACGGGTAAGGATGGCAAAGGGTGGCAGTGACGGAAAGTCAGGCAACCTGTCCTGTCCGTCTTTTTGTATCGTGAATTGGAAAGACTGCAAGGGGGAGGGGAGTTGCTTGCGCCCTAAAGGAGGAGTTATTCAGATTCATTGCAGTGGGCGGCGGCTGCAAAACGCACCATTCTTCTTGTTTTGGCTCTGCAAAGCAGCCTTTTCAAGGGTTGGCTTGGGTGACAAAATGTCTTGTGTAGGCGTGGGTTTGTCTCCCTCTCGCTCTCTCTCCCTAAGATGTGTCCGGCATAGGCCAGGGTGCCACTCGAGGCCCAAACCAATTCTGGTTATCGCTTCTCGGCCTTTTGGCTAAGATCAAGTGTAGTATCTGTTCTTATCAGTTTAATATCTGATACGTCCCCTATCTGGGGACCATATATTAAATGGATTTTTAGAACAGGGAGATGGAAAAAGAGCTTGCTCTGTCCACTCCACGCATTGACCTGGTATTGCAGTACCTCCAGGAACGGTGCACCCCTTCTTAACCCAGTTTCCAAAAGCAGAACTCAATTCACCTGATTCATATTAGCCCGATTTAATGAATTGGAAGAAAGCATACGTCTTCATATGCACCTCAATTTGGCCCATTCACTTTTCACACTTCCTCCTTTTGTTTTTTATCTTTCACACTTTTGACTTTCTTTATTCATCCAAATAGCAAACTCATCACCACTCAACCTGACCAACTCGGCTATGTCCCCGTGCTGCAGTTCTCTGTCTTATCTAGATCATTTGCAATTGAATGGAATAGATCCCTTTTGGACAAAGTGGATTCACCTGCTGCTGCAGTGACCACAGGTGTGATAACATCTAGAATTGGCATCTGGTGCGATCTCTCCGCTTCCACTCCAAAGAAAGTTACCTGTTTATTCCTATCATGCATTGGTTTTTGGGGTTTTCTTTGAGTAATGATGATCTCTTTAGTAGTCTGTTGGCGCCCTCTCCTGGAGGAATAGTTTGCTTGCTCTTGGACATTCTAAAAGAGAGGTCATGATAGACATTGAGCTTCTGAGCTCAATTGGGGACAGTCATGGGTGATGAATGTTTGCAACCTACTGCGAAGCCTCATACCGCAATATAAGGAACGTCAAATACTAAGAAAGGGCGGCCTATGAAAGAATTACTACTTTCAATAAGTACACTTAAACGGCTAATTGGGAATAGAAAAACTGTAAAAAGCCCTCTGAGAAAGCCCCCCTCTAACCTTTGATAGTAAGCTTTTCTGTAGTCTGCCTGTTGATGTATTTTCCGTTTGAACTGTGCACAACATGAAGAGACGGAACACTGGCGGCTTGTCACAATGCCCCCCGATGACATCACAATAGCGCTGCTGCCTAGAAAACAAGCTGCGCAGAAGAAGTTGTTCTTTGGGTGGGAGGGTGGGCTAGTGGAAGGAGGGGGCAATCTCTTTTTTTCCCGGGTGGTAGGGGGATGACAGGAGAAGGGAAGCGGGTGGTGAGAAAGGTACAGAGGGCAGGGTTTGGGGGCTGGGAAGGAAAGGGAAAAGATTAGGGTTTGGGGATGATGAAAGGGCTTTCTACGGGTAAGGATGGCAAAGGGTGGCAGTGACGGAAAGTCAGGCAACCTGTCCTGTCCGTCTTTTTGTATCGTGAATTGGAAAGACTGCAAGGGGGAGGGGAGTTGCTTGCGCCCTAAAGGAGGAGTTATTCAGATTCATTGCAGTGGGCGGCGGCTGCAAAACGCACCATTCTTCTTGTTTTGGCTCTGCAAAGCAGCCTTTTCAAGGGTTGGCTTGGGTGACAAAATGTCTTGTGTAGGCGTGGGTTTGTCTCCCTCTCGCTCTCTCTCCCTAAGATGTGTCCGGCATAGGCCAGGGTGCCACTCGAGGCCCAAACCAATTCTGGTTATCGCTTCTCGGCCTTTTGGCTAAGATCAAGTGTAGTATCTGTTCTTATCAGTTTAATATCTGATACGTCCCCTATCTGGGGACCATATATTAAATGGATTTTTAGAACAGGGAGATGGAAAAAGAGCTTGCTCTGTCCACTCCACGCATTGACCTGGTATTGCAGTACCTCCAGGAACGGTGCACCCCTTCTTAACCCAGTTTCCAAAAGCAGAACTCAATTCACCTGATTCATATTAGCCCGATTTAATGAATTGGAAGAAAGCATACGTCTTCATATGCACCTCAATTTGGCCCATTCACTTTTCACACTTCCTCCTTTTGTTTTTTATCTTTCACACTTTTGACTTTCTTTATTCATCCAAATAGCAAACTCATCACCACTCAACCTGACCAACTCGGCTATGTCCCCGTGCTGCAGTTCTCTGTCTTATCTAGATCATTTGCAATTGAATGGAATAGATCCCTTTTGGACAAAGTGGATTCACCTGCTGCTGCAGTGACCACAGGTGTGATAACATCTAGAATTGGCATCTGGTGCGATCTCTCCGCTTCCACTCCAAAGAAAGTTACCTGTTTATTCCTATCATGCATTGGTTTTTGGGGTTTTCTTTGAGTAATGATGATCTCTTTAGTAGTCTGTTGGCGCCCTCTCCTGGAGGAATAGTTTGCTTGCTCTTGGACATTCTAAAAGAGAGGTCATGATAGACATTGAGCTTCTGAGCTCAATTGGGGACAGTCATGGGTGATGAATGTTTGCAACCTACTGCGAAGCCTCATACCGCAATATAAGGAACGTCAAATACTAAGAAAGGGCGGCCTATGAAAGAATTACTACTTTCAATAAGTACACTTAAACGGCTAATTGGGAATAGAAAAACTGTAAAAAGCCCTCTGAGAAAGCCCCCCTCTAACCTTTGATAGTAAGCTTTTCTGTAGTCTGCCTGTTGATGTATTTTCCGTTTGAACTGTGCACAACATGAAGAGACGGAACACTGGCGGCTTGTCACAATGCCCCCCGATGACATCACAATAGCGCTGCTGCCTAGAAAACAAGCTGCGCAGAAGAAGTTGTTCTTTGGGTGGGAGGGTGGGCTAGTGGAAGGAGGGGGCAATCTCTTTTTTTCCCGGGTGGTAGGGGGATGACAGGAGAAGGGAAGCGGGTGGTGAGAAAGGTACAGAGGGCAGGGTTTGGGGGCTGGGAAGGAAAGGGAAAAGATTAGGGTTTGGGGATGATGAAAGGGCTTTCTACGGGTAAGGATGGCAAAGGGTGGCAGTGACGGAAAGTCAGGCAACCTGTCCTGTCCGTCTTTTTGTATCGTGAATTGGAAAGACTGCAAGGGGGAGGGGAGTTGCTTGCGCCCTAAAGGAGGAGTTATTCAGATTCATTGCAGTGGGCGGCGGCTGCAAAACGCACCATTCTTCTTGTTTTGGCTCTGCAAAGCAGCCTTTTCAAGGGTTGGCTTGGGTGACAAAATGTCTTGTGTAGGCGTGGGTTTGTCTCCCTCTCGCTCTCTCTCCCTAAGATGTGTCCGGCATAGGCCAGGGTGCCACTCGAGGCCCAAACCAATTCTGGTTATCGCTTCTCGGCCTTTTGGCTAAGATCAAGTGTAGTATCTGTTCTTATCAGTTTAATATCTGATACGTCCCCTATCTGGGGACCATATATTAAATGGATTTTTAGAACAGGGAGATGGAAAAAGAGCTTGCTCTGTCCACTCCACGCATTGACCTGGTATTGCAGTACCTCCAGGAACGGTGCACCCCTTCTTAACCCAGTTTCCAAAAGCAGAACTCAATTCACCTGATTCATATTAGCCCGATTTAATGAATTGGAAGAAAGCATACGTCTTCATATGCACCTCAATTTGGCCCATTCACTTTTCACACTTCCTCCTTTTGTTTTTTATCTTTCACACTTTTGACTTTCTTTATTCATCCAAATAGCAAACTCATCACCACTCAACCTGACCAACTCGGCTATGTCCCCGTGCTGCAGTTCTCTGTCTTATCTAGATCATTTGCAATTGAATGGAATAGATCCCTTTTGGACAAAGTGGATTCACCTGCTGCTGCAGTGACCACAGGTGTGATAACATCTAGAATTGGCATCTGGTGCGATCTCTCCGCTTCCACTCCAAAGAAAGTTACCTGTTTATTCCTATCATGCATTGGTTTTTGGGGTTTTCTTTGAGTAATGATGATCTCTTTAGTAGTCTGTTGGCGCCCTCTCCTGGAGGAATAGTTTGCTTGCTCTTGGACATTCTAAAAGAGAGGTCATGATAGACATTGAGCTTCTGAGCTCAATTGGGGACAGTCATGGGTGATGAATGTTTGCAACCTACTGCGAAGCCTCATACCGCAATATAAGGAACGTCAAATACTAAGAAAGGGCGGCCTATGAAAGAATTACTACTTTCAATAAGTACACTTAAACGGCTAATTGGGAATAGAAAAACTGTAAAAAGCCCTCTGAGAAAGCCCCCCTCTAACCTTTGATAGTAAGCTTTTCTGTAGTCTGCCTGTTGATGTATTTTCCGTTTGAACTGTGCACAACATGAAGAGACGGAACACTGGCGGCTTGTCACAATGCCCCCCGATGACATCACAATAGCGCTGCTGCCTAGAAAACAAGCTGCGCAGAAGAAGTTGTTCTTTGGGTGGGAGGGTGGGCTAGTGGAAGGAGGGGGCAATCTCTTTTTTTCCCGGGTGGTAGGGGGATGACAGGAGAAGGGAAGCGGGTGGTGAGAAAGGTACAGAGGGCAGGGTTTGGGGGCTGGGAAGGAAAGGGAAAAGATTAGGGTTTGGGGATGATGAAAGGGCTTTCTACGGGTAAGGATGGCAAAGGGTGGCAGTGACGGAAAGTCAGGCAACCTGTCCTGTCCGTCTTTTTGTATCGTGAATTGGAAAGACTGCAAGGGGGAGGGGAGTTGCTTGCGCCCTAAAGGAGGAGTTATTCAGATTCATTGCAGTGGGCGGCGGCTGCAAAACGCACCATTCTTCTTGTTTTGGCTCTGCAAAGCAGCCTTTTCAAGGGTTGGCTTGGGTGACAAAATGTCTTGTGTAGGCGTGGGTTTGTCTCCCTCTCGCTCTCTCTCCCTAAGATGTGTCCGGCATAGGCCAGGGTGCCACTCGAGGCCCAAACCAATTCTGGTTATCGCTTCTCGGCCTTTTGGCTAAGATCAAGTGTAGTATCTGTTCTTATCAGTTTAATATCTGATACGTCCCCTATCTGGGGACCATATATTAAATGGATTTTTAGAACAGGGAGATGGAAAAAGAGCTTGCTCTGTCCACTCCACGCATTGACCTGGTATTGCAGTACCTCCAGGAACGGTGCACCCCTTCTTAACCCAGTTTCCAAAAGCAGAACTCAATTCACCTGATTCATATTAGCCCGATTTAATGAATTGGAAGAAAGCATACGTCTTCATATGCACCTCAATTTGGCCCATTCACTTTTCACACTTCCTCCTTTTGTTTTTTATCTTTCACACTTTTGACTTTCTTTATTCATCCAAATAGCAAACTCATCACCACTCAACCTGACCAACTCGGCTATGTCCCCGTGCTGCAGTTCTCTGTCTTATCTAGATCATTTGCAATTGAATGGAATAGATCCCTTTTGGACAAAGTGGATTCACCTGCTGCTGCAGTGACCACAGGTGTGATAACATCTAGAATTGGCATCTGGTGCGATCTCTCCGCTTCCACTCCAAAGAAAGTTACCTGTTTATTCCTATCATGCATTGGTTTTTGGGGTTTTCTTTGAGTAATGATGATCTCTTTAGTAGTCTGTTGGCGCCCTCTCCTGGAGGAATAGTTTGCTTGCTCTTGGACATTCTAAAAGAGAGGTCATGATAGACATTGAGCTTCTGAGCTCAATTGGGGACAGTCATGGGTGATGAATGTTTGCAACCTACTGCGAAGCCTCATACCGCAATATAAGGAACGTCAAATACTAAGAAAGGGCGGCCTATGAAAGAATTACTACTTTCAATAAGTACACTTAAACGGCTAATTGGGAATAGAAAAACTGTAAAAAGCCCTCTGAGAAAGCCCCCCTCTAACCTTTGATAGTAAGCTTTTCTGTAGTCTGCCTGTTGATGTATTTTCCGTTTGAACTGTGCACAACATGAAGAGACGGAACACTGGCGGCTTGTCACAATGCCCCCCGATGACATCACAATAGCGCTGCTGCCTAGAAAACAAGCTGCGCAGAAGAAGTTGTTCTTTGGGTGGGAGGGTGGGCTAGTGGAAGGAGGGGGCAATCTCTTTTTTTCCCGGGTGGTAGGGGGATGACAGGAGAAGGGAAGCGGGTGGTGAGAAAGGTACAGAGGGCAGGGTTTGGGGGCTGGGAAGGAAAGGGAAAAGATTAGGGTTTGGGGATGATGAAAGGGCTTTCTACGGGTAAGGATGGCAAAGGGTGGCAGTGACGGAAAGTCAGGCAACCTGTCCTGTCCGTCTTTTTGTATCGTGAATTGGAAAGACTGCAAGGGGGAGGGGAGTTGCTTGCGCCCTAAAGGAGGAGTTATTCAGATTCATTGCAGTGGGCGGCGGCTGCAAAACGCACCATTCTTCTTGTTTTGGCTCTGCAAAGCAGCCTTTTCAAGGGTTGGCTTGGGTGACAAAATGTCTTGTGTAGGCGTGGGTTTGTCTCCCTCTCGCTCTCTCTCCCTAAGATGTGTCCGGCATAGGCCAGGGTGCCACTCGAGGCCCAAACCAATTCTGGTTATCGCTTCTCGGCCTTTTGGCTAAGATCAAGTGTAGTATCTGTTCTTATCAGTTTAATATCTGATACGTCCCCTATCTGGGGACCATATATTAAATGGATTTTTAGAACAGGGAGATGGAAAAAGAGCTTGCTCTGTCCACTCCACGCATTGACCTGGTATTGCAGTACCTCCAGGAACGGTGCACCCCTTCTTAACCCAGTTTCCAAAAGCAGAACTCAATTCACCTGATTCATATTAGCCCGATTTAATGAATTGGAAGAAAGCATACGTCTTCATATGCACCTCAATTTGGCCCATTCACTTTTCACACTTCCTCCTTTTGTTTTTTATCTTTCACACTTTTGACTTTCTTTATTCATCCAAATAGCAAACTCATCACCACTCAACCTGACCAACTCGGCTATGTCCCCGTGCTGCAGTTCTCTGTCTTATCTAGATCATTTGCAATTGAATGGAATAGATCCCTTTTGGACAAAGTGGATTCACCTGCTGCTGCAGTGACCACAGGTGTGATAACATCTAGAATTGGCATCTGGTGCGATCTCTCCGCTTCCACTCCAAAGAAAGTTACCTGTTTATTCCTATCATGCATTGGTTTTTGGGGTTTTCTTTGAGTAATGATGATCTCTTTAGTAGTCTGTTGGCGCCCTCTCCTGGAGGAATAGTTTGCTTGCTCTTGGACATTCTAAAAGAGAGGTCATGATAGACATTGAGCTTCTGAGCTCAATTGGGGACAGTCATGGGTGATGAATGTTTGCAACCTACTGCGAAGCCTCATACCGCAATATAAGGAACGTCAAATACTAAGAAAGGGCGGCCTATGAAAGAATTACTACTTTCAATAAGTACACTTAAACGGCTAATTGGGAATAGAAAAACTGTAAAAAGCCCTCTGAGAAAGCCCCCCTCTAACCTTTGATAGTAAGCTTTTCTGTAGTCTGCCTGTTGATGTATTTTCCGTTTGAACTGTGCACAACATGAAGAGACGGAACACTGGCGGCTTGTCACAATGCCCCCCGATGACATCACAATAGCGCTGCTGCCTAGAAAACAAGCTGCGCAGAAGAAGTTGTTCTTTGGGTGGGAGGGTGGGCTAGTGGAAGGAGGGGGCAATCTCTTTTTTTCCCGGGTGGTAGGGGGATGACAGGAGAAGGGAAGCGGGTGGTGAGAAAGGTACAGAGGGCAGGGTTTGGGGGCTGGGAAGGAAAGGGAAAAGATTAGGGTTTGGGGATGATGAAAGGGCTTTCTACGGGTAAGGATGGCAAAGGGTGGCAGTGACGGAAAGTCAGGCAACCTGTCCTGTCCGTCTTTTTGTATCGTGAATTGGAAAGACTGCAAGGGGGAGGGGAGTTGCTTGCGCCCTAAAGGAGGAGTTATTCAGATTCATTGCAGTGGGCGGCGGCTGCAAAACGCACCATTCTTCTTGTTTTGGCTCTGCAAAGCAGCCTTTTCAAGGGTTGGCTTGGGTGACAAAATGTCTTGTGTAGGCGTGGGTTTGTCTCCCTCTCGCTCTCTCTCCCTAAGATGTGTCCGGCATAGGCCAGGGTGCCACTCGAGGCCCAAACCAATTCTGGTTATCGCTTCTCGGCCTTTTGGCTAAGATCAAGTGTAGTATCTGTTCTTATCAGTTTAATATCTGATACGTCCCCTATCTGGGGACCATATATTAAATGGATTTTTAGAACAGGGAGATGGAAAAAGAGCTTGCTCTGTCCACTCCACGCATTGACCTGGTATTGCAGTACCTCCAGGAACGGTGCACCCCTTCTTAACCCAGTTTCCAAAAGCAGAACTCAATTCACCTGATTCATATTAGCCCGATTTAATGAATTGGAAGAAAGCATACGTCTTCATATGCACCTCAATTTGGCCCATTCACTTTTCACACTTCCTCCTTTTGTTTTTTATCTTTCACACTTTTGACTTTCTTTATTCATCCAAATAGCAAACTCATCACCACTCAACCTGACCAACTCGGCTATGTCCCCGTGCTGCAGTTCTCTGTCTTATCTAGATCATTTGCAATTGAATGGAATAGATCCCTTTTGGACAAAGTGGATTCACCTGCTGCTGCAGTGACCACAGGTGTGATAACATCTAGAATTGGCATCTGGTGCGATCTCTCCGCTTCCACTCCAAAGAAAGTTACCTGTTTATTCCTATCATGCATTGGTTTTTGGGGTTTTCTTTGAGTAATGATGATCTCTTTAGTAGTCTGTTGGCGCCCTCTCCTGGAGGAATAGTTTGCTTGCTCTTGGACATTCTAAAAGAGAGGTCATGATAGACATTGAGCTTCTGAGCTCAATTGGGGACAGTCATGGGTGATGAATGTTTGCAACCTACTGCGAAGCCTCATACCGCAATATAAGGAACGTCAAATACTAAGAAAGGGCGGCCTATGAAAGAATTACTACTTTCAATAAGTACACTTAAACGGCTAATTGGGAATAGAAAAACTGTAAAAAGCCCTCTGAGAAAGCCCCCCTCTAACCTTTGATAGTAAGCTTTTCTGTAGTCTGCCTGTTGATGTATTTTCCGTTTGAACTGTGCACAACATGAAGAGACGGAACACTGGCGGCTTGTCACAATGCCCCCCGATGACATCACAATAGCGCTGCTGCCTAGAAAACAAGCTGCGCAGAAGAAGTTGTTCTTTGGGTGGGAGGGTGGGCTAGTGGAAGGAGGGGGCAATCTCTTTTTTTCCCGGGTGGTAGGGGGATGACAGGAGAAGGGAAGCGGGTGGTGAGAAAGGTACAGAGGGCAGGGTTTGGGGGCTGGGAAGGAAAGGGAAAAGATTAGGGTTTGGGGATGATGAAAGGGCTTTCTACGGGTAAGGATGGCAAAGGGTGGCAGTGACGGAAAGTCAGGCAACCTGTCCTGTCCGTCTTTTTGTATCGTGAATTGGAAAGACTGCAAGGGGGAGGGGAGTTGCTTGCGCCCTAAAGGAGGAGTTATTCAGATTCATTGCAGTGGGCGGCGGCTGCAAAACGCACCATTCTTCTTGTTTTGGCTCTGCAAAGCAGCCTTTTCAAGGGTTGGCTTGGGTGACAAAATGTCTTGTGTAGGCGTGGGTTTGTCTCCCTCTCGCTCTCTCTCCCTAAGATGTGTCCGGCATAGGCCAGGGTGCCACTCGAGGCCCAAACCAATTCTGGTTATCGCTTCTCGGCCTTTTGGCTAAGATCAAGTGTAGTATCTGTGAGGCTCGGCAGATGCAATGCACACTGGAAGGTTGCGCTTGCTAGTACTCTTAATGTATAGTATATTCATCTAGAGGAAAACATGGCCCTACCAGGATCGAGGCTATTAGACTGAGTAAGTGTGGGGGCTATGGTGCAATGTGCCCCAGGACTGACGACCCTGGAGTGAGTCTGAGCTTGCTGGCTTGGGACCCCGGCGAGCCTTGGGCTCTGTAGCACACCGTACCTTGCCCTTTCATACTTTCTGAGCATATTGCTCTATCCCGGCCTTCTGGCTAGGAAGGGAAATTTTTATAATCATGGTCGGAGGTCCGTTCAGCTTTTTGCTGAGAAACCAACACCCGGTTGGAGGTCCGGGTCAGCTTCGGCTGAGAAACCAACACCCGGTTGGAGGTCTGGGTCAGCTTCGGCTGAGAAACCAACACCCGGTTGGAGGTCCGGGTCAGCTTCGGCTGAGAAACCAACACCCGGTTGGAGGTCCGGTTAGCCTTGGGCTGAGAAACCAACACCGGTTGACGGTCCGGGCAGTTTCGGCTGCGAAACCAACAACTAGTAGCTCTCTACTCCACTTGGGTAAGATGCCTGGGTGGACGCTGGGAGCAACGACAAGGCTCAACCAGGCTTCGGCTTGGGGGAGCACCGAAGATCCCTGACCCTTGCTGTGGCCTTCTGGCTCGGAGGGACGGGGTTGATTTTTGGGGACCCTCTCCTCACGGAGGGGTCCACACGAATCCTAGCCTTGGCACTGTTTTTGGTGTGACTTCGGTCATGCATTTTTTGCGGTGCTTTGGAAAGCTTCATTAAATCAAAATCTGTTCTTATCAGTTTAATATCTGATACGTCCCCTATCTGGGGACCATATATTAAATGGATTTTTAGAACAGGGAGATGGAAAAAGAGCTTGCTCTGTCCACTCCACGCATTGACCTGGTATTGCAGTACCTCCAGGAACGGTGCACCCCTTCTTAACCCAGTTTCCAAAAGCAGAACTCAATTCACCTGATTCATATTAGCCCGATTTAATGAATTGGAAGAAAGCATACGTCTTCATATGCACCTCAATTTGGCCCATTCACTTTTCACACTTCCTCCTTTTGTTTTTTATCTTTCACACTTTTGACTTTCTTTATTCATCCAAATAGCAAACTCATCACCACTCAACCTGACCAACTCGGCTATGTCCCCGTGCTGCAGTTCTCTGTCTTATCTAGATCATTTGCAATTGAATGGAATAGATCCCTTTTGGACAAAGTGGATTCACCTGCTGCTGCAGTGACCACAGGTGTGATAACATCTAGAATTGGCATCTGGTGCGATCTCTCCGCTTCCACTCCAAAGAAAGTTACCTGTTTATTCCTATCATGCATTGGTTTTTGGGGTTTTCTTTGAGTAATGATGATCTCTTTAGTAGTCTGTTGGCGCCCTCTCCTGGAGGAATAGTTTGCTTGCTCTTGGACATTCTAAAAGAGAGGTCATGATAGACATTGAGCTTCTGAGCTCAATTGGGGACAGTCATGGGTGATGAATGTTTGCAACCTACTGCGAAGCCTCATACCGCAATATAAGGAACGTCAAATACTAAGAAAGGGCGGCCTATGAAAGAATTACTACTTTCAATAAGTACACTTAAACGGCTAATTGGGAATAGAAAAACTGTAAAAAGCCCTCTGAGAAAGCCCCCCTCTAACCTTTGATAGTAAGCTTTTCTGTAGTCTGCCTGTTGATGTATTTTCCGTTTGAACTGTGCACAACATGAAGAGACGGAACACTGGCGGCTTGTCACAATGCCCCCCGATGACATCACAATAGCGCTGCTGCCTAGAAAACAAGCTGCGCAGAAGAAGTTGTTCTTTGGGTGGGAGGGTGGGCTAGTGGAAGGAGGGGGCAATCTCTTTTTTTCCCGGGTGGTAGGGGGATGACAGGAGAAGGGAAGCGGGTGGTGAGAAAGGTACAGAGGGCAGGGTTTGGGGGCTGGGAAGGAAAGGGAAAAGATTAGGGTTTGGGGATGATGAAAGGGCTTTCTACGGGTAAGGATGGCAAAGGGTGGCAGTGACGGAAAGTCAGGCAACCTGTCCTGTCCGTCTTTTTGTATCGTGAATTGGAAAGACTGCAAGGGGGAGGGGAGTTGCTTGCGCCCTAAAGGAGGAGTTATTCAGATTCATTGCAGTGGGCGGCGGCTGCAAAACGCACCATTCTTCTTGTTTTGGCTCTGCAAAGCAGCCTTTTCAAGGGTTGGCTTGGGTGACAAAATGTCTTGTGTAGGCGTGGGTTTGTCTCCCTCTCGCTCTCTCTCCCTAAGATGTGTCCGGCATAGGCCAGGGTGCCACTCGAGGCCCAAACCAATTCTGGTTATCGCTTCTCGGCCTTTTGGCTAAGATCAAGTGTAGTATCTGTTCTTATCAGTTTAATATCTGATACGTCCCCTATCTGGGGACCATATATTAAATGGATTTTTAGAACAGGGAGATGGAAAAAGAGCTTGCTCTGTCCACTCCACGCATTGACCTGGTATTGCAGTACCTCCAGGAACGGTGCACCCCTTCTTAACCCAGTTTCCAAAAGCAGAACTCAATTCACCTGATTCATATTAGCCCGATTTAATGAATTGGAAGAAAGCATACGTCTTCATATGCACCTCAATTTGGCCCATTCACTTTTCACACTTCCTCCTTTTGTTTTTTATCTTTCACACTTTTGACTTTCTTTATTCATCCAAATAGCAAACTCATCACCACTCAACCTGACCAACTCGGCTATGTCCCCGTGCTGCAGTTCTCTGTCTTATCTAGATCATTTGCAATTGAATGGAATAGATCCCTTTTGGACAAAGTGGATTCACCTGCTGCTGCAGTGACCACAGGTGTGATAACATCTAGAATTGGCATCTGGTGCGATCTCTCCGCTTCCACTCCAAAGAAAGTTACCTGTTTATTCCTATCATGCATTGGTTTTTGGGGTTTTCTTTGAGTAATGATGATCTCTTTAGTAGTCTGTTGGCGCCCTCTCCTGGAGGAATAGTTTGCTTGCTCTTGGACATTCTAAAAGAGAGGTCATGATAGACATTGAGCTTCTGAGCTCAATTGGGGACAGTCATGGGTGATGAATGTTTGCAACCTACTGCGAAGCCTCATACCGCAATATAAGGAACGTCAAATACTAAGAAAGGGCGGCCTATGAAAGAATTACTACTTTCAATAAGTACACTTAAACGGCTAATTGGGAATAGAAAAACTGTAAAAAGCCCTCTGAGAAAGCCCCCCTCTAACCTTTGATAGTAAGCTTTTCTGTAGTCTGCCTGTTGATGTATTTTCCGTTTGAACTGTGCACAACATGAAGAGACGGAACACTGGCGGCTTGTCACAATGCCCCCCGATGACATCACAATAGCGCTGCTGCCTAGAAAACAAGCTGCGCAGAAGAAGTTGTTCTTTGGGTGGGAGGGTGGGCTAGTGGAAGGAGGGGGCAATCTCTTTTTTTCCCGGGTGGTAGGGGGATGACAGGAGAAGGGAAGCGGGTGGTGAGAAAGGTACAGAGGGCAGGGTTTGGGGGCTGGGAAGGAAAGGGAAAAGATTAGGGTTTGGGGATGATGAAAGGGCTTTCTACGGGTAAGGATGGCAAAGGGTGGCAGTGACGGAAAGTCAGGCAACCTGTCCTGTCCGTCTTTTTGTATCGTGAATTGGAAAGACTGCAAGGGGGAGGGGAGTTGCTTGCGCCCTAAAGGAGGAGTTATTCAGATTCATTGCAGTGGGCGGCGGCTGCAAAACGCACCATTCTTCTTGTTTTGGCTCTGCAAAGCAGCCTTTTCAAGGGTTGGCTTGGGTGACAAAATGTCTTGTGTAGGCGTGGGTTTGTCTCCCTCTCGCTCTCTCTCCCTAAGATGTGTCCGGCATAGGCCAGGGTGCCACTCGAGGCCCAAACCAATTCTGGTTATCGCTTCTCGGCCTTTTGGCTAAGATCAAGTGTAGTATCTGTTCTTATCAGTTTAATATCTGATACGTCCCCTATCTGGGGACCATATATTAAATGGATTTTTAGAACAGGGAGATGGAAAAAGAGCTTGCTCTGTCCACTCCACGCATTGACCTGGTATTGCAGTACCTCCAGGAACGGTGCACCCCTTCTTAACCCAGTTTCCAAAAGCAGAACTCAATTCACCTGATTCATATTAGCCCGATTTAATGAATTGGAAGAAAGCATACGTCTTCATATGCACCTCAATTTGGCCCATTCACTTTTCACACTTCCTCCTTTTGTTTTTTATCTTTCACACTTTTGACTTTCTTTATTCATCCAAATAGCAAACTCATCACCACTCAACCTGACCAACTCGGCTATGTCCCCGTGCTGCAGTTCTCTGTCTTATCTAGATCATTTGCAATTGAATGGAATAGATCCCTTTTGGACAAAGTGGATTCACCTGCTGCTGCAGTGACCACAGGTGTGATAACATCTAGAATTGGCATCTGGTGCGATCTCTCCGCTTCCACTCCAAAGAAAGTTACCTGTTTATTCCTATCATGCATTGGTTTTTGGGGTTTTCTTTGAGTAATGATGATCTCTTTAGTAGTCTGTTGGCGCCCTCTCCTGGAGGAATAGTTTGCTTGCTCTTGGACATTCTAAAAGAGAGGTCATGATAGACATTGAGCTTCTGAGCTCAATTGGGGACAGTCATGGGTGATGAATGTTTGCAACCTACTGCGAAGCCTCATACCGCAATATAAGGAACGTCAAATACTAAGAAAGGGCGGCCTATGAAAGAATTACTACTTTCAATAAGTACACTTAAACGGCTAATTGGGAATAGAAAAACTGTAAAAAGCCCTCTGAGAAAGCCCCCCTCTAACCTTTGATAGTAAGCTTTTCTGTAGTCTGCCTGTTGATGTATTTTCCGTTTGAACTGTGCACAACATGAAGAGACGGAACACTGGCGGCTTGTCACAATGCCCCCCGATGACATCACAATAGCGCTGCTGCCTAGAAAACAAGCTGCGCAGAAGAAGTTGTTCTTTGGGTGGGAGGGTGGGCTAGTGGAAGGAGGGGGCAATCTCTTTTTTTCCCGGGTGGTAGGGGGATGACAGGAGAAGGGAAGCGGGTGGTGAGAAAGGTACAGAGGGCAGGGTTTGGGGGCTGGGAAGGAAAGGGAAAAGATTAGGGTTTGGGGATGATGAAAGGGCTTTCTACGGGTAAGGATGGCAAAGGGTGGCAGTGACGGAAAGTCAGGCAACCTGTCCTGTCCGTCTTTTTGTATCGTGAATTGGAAAGACTGCAAGGGGGAGGGGAGTTGCTTGCGCCCTAAAGGAGGAGTTATTCAGATTCATTGCAGTGGGCGGCGGCTGCAAAACGCACCATTCTTCTTGTTTTGGCTCTGCAAAGCAGCCTTTTCAAGGGTTGGCTTGGGTGACAAAATGTCTTGTGTAGGCGTGGGTTTGTCTCCCTCTCGCTCTCTCTCCCTAAGATGTGTCCGGCATAGGCCAGGGTGCCACTCGAGGCCCAAACCAATTCTGGTTATCGCTTCTCGGCCTTTTGGCTAAGATCAAGTGTAGTATCTGTTCTTATCAGTTTAATATCTGATACGTCCCCTATCTGGGGACCATATATTAAATGGATTTTTAGAACAGGGAGATGGAAAAAGAGCTTGCTCTGTCCACTCCACGCATTGACCTGGTATTGCAGTACCTCCAGGAACGGTGCACCCCTTCTTAACCCAGTTTCCAAAAGCAGAACTCAATTCACCTGATTCATATTAGCCCGATTTAATGAATTGGAAGAAAGCATACGTCTTCATATGCACCTCAATTTGGCCCATTCACTTTTCACACTTCCTCCTTTTGTTTTTTATCTTTCACACTTTTGACTTTCTTTATTCATCCAAATAGCAAACTCATCACCACTCAACCTGACCAACTCGGCTATGTCCCCGTGCTGCAGTTCTCTGTCTTATCTAGATCATTTGCAATTGAATGGAATAGATCCCTTTTGGACAAAGTGGATTCACCTGCTGCTGCAGTGACCACAGGTGTGATAACATCTAGAATTGGCATCTGGTGCGATCTCTCCGCTTCCACTCCAAAGAAAGTTACCTGTTTATTCCTATCATGCATTGGTTTTTGGGGTTTTCTTTGAGTAATGATGATCTCTTTAGTAGTCTGTTGGCGCCCTCTCCTGGAGGAATAGTTTGCTTGCTCTTGGACATTCTAAAAGAGAGGTCATGATAGACATTGAGCTTCTGAGCTCAATTGGGGACAGTCATGGGTGATGAATGTTTGCAACCTACTGCGAAGCCTCATACCGCAATATAAGGAACGTCAAATACTAAGAAAGGGCGGCCTATGAAAGAATTACTACTTTCAATAAGTACACTTAAACGGCTAATTGGGAATAGAAAAACTGTAAAAAGCCCTCTGAGAAAGCCCCCCTCTAACCTTTGATAGTAAGCTTTTCTGTAGTCTGCCTGTTGATGTATTTTCCGTTTGAACTGTGCACAACATGAAGAGACGGAACACTGGCGGCTTGTCACAATGCCCCCCGATGACATCACAATAGCGCTGCTGCCTAGAAAACAAGCTGCGCAGAAGAAGTTGTTCTTTGGGTGGGAGGGTGGGCTAGTGGAAGGAGGGGGCAATCTCTTTTTTTCCCGGGTGGTAGGGGGATGACAGGAGAAGGGAAGCGGGTGGTGAGAAAGGTACAGAGGGCAGGGTTTGGGGGCTGGGAAGGAAAGGGAAAAGATTAGGGTTTGGGGATGATGAAAGGGCTTTCTACGGGTAAGGATGGCAAAGGGTGGCAGTGACGGAAAGTCAGGCAACCTGTCCTGTCCGTCTTTTTGTATCGTGAATTGGAAAGACTGCAAGGGGGAGGGGAGTTGCTTGCGCCCTAAAGGAGGAGTTATTCAGATTCATTGCAGTGGGCGGCGGCTGCAAAACGCACCATTCTTCTTGTTTTGGCTCTGCAAAGCAGCCTTTTCAAGGGTTGGCTTGGGTGACAAAATGTCTTGTGTAGGCGTGGGTTTGTCTCCCTCTCGCTCTCTCTCCCTAAGATGTGTCCGGCATAGGCCAGGGTGCCACTCGAGGCCCAAACCAATTCTGGTTATCGCTTCTCGGCCTTTTGGCTAAGATCAAGTGTAGTATCTGTTCTTATCAGTTTAATATCTGATACGTCCCCTATCTGGGGACCATATATTAAATGGATTTTTAGAACAGGGAGATGGAAAAAGAGCTTGCTCTGTCCACTCCACGCATTGACCTGGTATTGCAGTACCTCCAGGAACGGTGCACCCCTTCTTAACCCAGTTTCCAAAAGCAGAACTCAATTCACCTGATTCATATTAGCCCGATTTAATGAATTGGAAGAAAGCATACGTCTTCATATGCACCTCAATTTGGCCCATTCACTTTTCACACTTCCTCCTTTTGTTTTTTATCTTTCACACTTTTGACTTTCTTTATTCATCCAAATAGCAAACTCATCACCACTCAACCTGACCAACTCGGCTATGTCCCCGTGCTGCAGTTCTCTGTCTTATCTAGATCATTTGCAATTGAATGGAATAGATCCCTTTTGGACAAAGTGGATTCACCTGCTGCTGCAGTGACCACAGGTGTGATAACATCTAGAATTGGCATCTGGTGCGATCTCTCCGCTTCCACTCCAAAGAAAGTTACCTGTTTATTCCTATCATGCATTGGTTTTTGGGGTTTTCTTTGAGTAATGATGATCTCTTTAGTAGTCTGTTGGCGCCCTCTCCTGGAGGAATAGTTTGCTTGCTCTTGGACATTCTAAAAGAGAGGTCATGATAGACATTGAGCTTCTGAGCTCAATTGGGGACAGTCATGGGTGATGAATGTTTGCAACCTACTGCGAAGCCTCATACCGCAATATAAGGAACGTCAAATACTAAGAAAGGGCGGCCTATGAAAGAATTACTACTTTCAATAAGTACACTTAAACGGCTAATTGGGAATAGAAAAACTGTAAAAAGCCCTCTGAGAAAGCCCCCCTCTAACCTTTGATAGTAAGCTTTTCTGTAGTCTGCCTGTTGATGTATTTTCCGTTTGAACTGTGCACAACATGAAGAGACGGAACACTGGCGGCTTGTCACAATGCCCCCCGATGACATCACAATAGCGCTGCTGCCTAGAAAACAAGCTGCGCAGAAGAAGTTGTTCTTTGGGTGGGAGGGTGGGCTAGTGGAAGGAGGGGGCAATCTCTTTTTTTCCCGGGTGGTAGGGGGATGACAGGAGAAGGGAAGCGGGTGGTGAGAAAGGTACAGAGGGCAGGGTTTGGGGGCTGGGAAGGAAAGGGAAAAGATTAGGGTTTGGGGATGATGAAAGGGCTTTCTACGGGTAAGGATGGCAAAGGGTGGCAGTGACGGAAAGTCAGGCAACCTGTCCTGTCCGTCTTTTTGTATCGTGAATTGGAAAGACTGCAAGGGGGAGGGGAGTTGCTTGCGCCCTAAAGGAGGAGTTATTCAGATTCATTGCAGTGGGCGGCGGCTGCAAAACGCACCATTCTTCTTGTTTTGGCTCTGCAAAGCAGCCTTTTCAAGGGTTGGCTTGGGTGACAAAATGTCTTGTGTAGGCGTGGGTTTGTCTCCCTCTCGCTCTCTCTCCCTAAGATGTGTCCGGCATAGGCCAGGGTGCCACTCGAGGCCCAAACCAATTCTGGTTATCGCTTCTCGGCCTTTTGGCTAAGATCAAGTGTAGTATCTGTTCTTATCAGTTTAATATCTGATACGTCCCCTATCTGGGGACCATATATTAAATGGATTTTTAGAACAGGGAGATGGAAAAAGAGCTTGCTCTGTCCACTCCACGCATTGACCTGGTATTGCAGTACCTCCAGGAACGGTGCACCCCTTCTTAACCCAGTTTCCAAAAGCAGAACTCAATTCACCTGATTCATATTAGCCCGATTTAATGAATTGGAAGAAAGCATACGTCTTCATATGCACCTCAATTTGGCCCATTCACTTTTCACACTTCCTCCTTTTGTTTTTTATCTTTCACACTTTTGACTTTCTTTATTCATCCAAATAGCAAACTCATCACCACTCAACCTGACCAACTCGGCTATGTCCCCGTGCTGCAGTTCTCTGTCTTATCTAGATCATTTGCAATTGAATGGAATAGATCCCTTTTGGACAAAGTGGATTCACCTGCTGCTGCAGTGACCACAGGTGTGATAACATCTAGAATTGGCATCTGGTGCGATCTCTCCGCTTCCACTCCAAAGAAAGTTACCTGTTTATTCCTATCATGCATTGGTTTTTGGGGTTTTCTTTGAGTAATGATGATCTCTTTAGTAGTCTGTTGGCGCCCTCTCCTGGAGGAATAGTTTGCTTGCTCTTGGACATTCTAAAAGAGAGGTCATGATAGACATTGAGCTTCTGAGCTCAATTGGGGACAGTCATGGGTGATGAATGTTTGCAACCTACTGCGAAGCCTCATACCGCAATATAAGGAACGTCAAATACTAAGAAAGGGCGGCCTATGAAAGAATTACTACTTTCAATAAGTACACTTAAACGGCTAATTGGGAATAGAAAAACTGTAAAAAGCCCTCTGAGAAAGCCCCCCTCTAACCTTTGATAGTAAGCTTTTCTGTAGTCTGCCTGTTGATGTATTTTCCGTTTGAACTGTGCACAACATGAAGAGACGGAACACTGGCGGCTTGTCACAATGCCCCCCGATGACATCACAATAGCGCTGCTGCCTAGAAAACAAGCTGCGCAGAAGAAGTTGTTCTTTGGGTGGGAGGGTGGGCTAGTGGAAGGAGGGGGCAATCTCTTTTTTTCCCGGGTGGTAGGGGGATGACAGGAGAAGGGAAGCGGGTGGTGAGAAAGGTACAGAGGGCAGGGTTTGGGGGCTGGGAAGGAAAGGGAAAAGATTAGGGTTTGGGGATGATGAAAGGGCTTTCTACGGGTAAGGATGGCAAAGGGTGGCAGTGACGGAAAGTCAGGCAACCTGTCCTGTCCGTCTTTTTGTATCGTGAATTGGAAAGACTGCAAGGGGGAGGGGAGTTGCTTGCGCCCTAAAGGAGGAGTTATTCAGATTCATTGCAGTGGGCGGCGGCTGCAAAACGCACCATTCTTCTTGTTTTGGCTCTGCAAAGCAGCCTTTTCAAGGGTTGGCTTGGGTGACAAAATGTCTTGTGTAGGCGTGGGTTTGTCTCCCTCTCGCTCTCTCTCCCTAAGATGTGTCCGGCATAGGCCAGGGTGCCACTCGAGGCCCAAACCAATTCTGGTTATCGCTTCTCGGCCTTTTGGCTAAGATCAAGTGTAGTATCTGTTCTTATCAGTTTAATATCTGATACGTCCCCTATCTGGGGACCATATATTAAATGGATTTTTAGAACAGGGAGATGGAAAAAGAGCTTGCTCTGTCCACTCCACGCATTGACCTGGTATTGCAGTACCTCCAGGAACGGTGCACCCCTTCTTAACCCAGTTTCCAAAAGCAGAACTCAATTCACCTGATTCATATTAGCCCGATTTAATGAATTGGAAGAAAGCATACGTCTTCATATGCACCTCAATTTGGCCCATTCACTTTTCACACTTCCTCCTTTTGTTTTTTATCTTTCACACTTTTGACTTTCTTTATTCATCCAAATAGCAAACTCATCACCACTCAACCTGACCAACTCGGCTATGTCCCCGTGCTGCAGTTCTCTGTCTTATCTAGATCATTTGCAATTGAATGGAATAGATCCCTTTTGGACAAAGTGGATTCACCTGCTGCTGCAGTGACCACAGGTGTGATAACATCTAGAATTGGCATCTGGTGCGATCTCTCCGCTTCCACTCCAAAGAAAGTTACCTGTTTATTCCTATCATGCATTGGTTTTTGGGGTTTTCTTTGAGTAATGATGATCTCTTTAGTAGTCTGTTGGCGCCCTCTCCTGGAGGAATAGTTTGCTTGCTCTTGGACATTCTAAAAGAGAGGTCATGATAGACATTGAGCTTCTGAGCTCAATTGGGGACAGTCATGGGTGATGAATGTTTGCAACCTACTGCGAAGCCTCATACCGCAATATAAGGAACGTCAAATACTAAGAAAGGGCGGCCTATGAAAGAATTACTACTTTCAATAAGTACACTTAAACGGCTAATTGGGAATAGAAAAACTGTAAAAAGCCCTCTGAGAAAGCCCCCCTCTAACCTTTGATAGTAAGCTTTTCTGTAGTCTGCCTGTTGATGTATTTTCCGTTTGAACTGTGCACAACATGAAGAGACGGAACACTGGCGGCTTGTCACAATGCCCCCCGATGACATCACAATAGCGCTGCTGCCTAGAAAACAAGCTGCGCAGAAGAAGTTGTTCTTTGGGTGGGAGGGTGGGCTAGTGGAAGGAGGGGGCAATCTCTTTTTTTCCCGGGTGGTAGGGGGATGACAGGAGAAGGGAAGCGGGTGGTGAGAAAGGTACAGAGGGCAGGGTTTGGGGGCTGGGAAGGAAAGGGAAAAGATTAGGGTTTGGGGATGATGAAAGGGCTTTCTACGGGTAAGGATGGCAAAGGGTGGCAGTGACGGAAAGTCAGGCAACCTGTCCTGTCCGTCTTTTTGTATCGTGAATTGGAAAGACTGCAAGGGGGAGGGGAGTTGCTTGCGCCCTAAAGGAGGAGTTATTCAGATTCATTGCAGTGGGCGGCGGCTGCAAAACGCACCATTCTTCTTGTTTTGGCTCTGCAAAGCAGCCTTTTCAAGGGTTGGCTTGGGTGACAAAATGTCTTGTGTAGGCGTGGGTTTGTCTCCCTCTCGCTCTCTCTCCCTAAGATGTGTCCGGCATAGGCCAGGGTGCCACTCGAGGCCCAAACCAATTCTGGTTATCGCTTCTCGGCCTTTTGGCTAAGATCAAGTGTAGTATCTGTTCTTATCAGAACAAACTGAGCTAGCTACACTTGACGAGATACGATCAGGGAGACGAGCTCCAAAGCCCAGCCGAGACCGGAAGAGGGAGATCGGACGGAAGAAGAGCTTGGCAGAAAGAAGCAAGAAGACGAAGGCTCGGAGAAGACTTGGGGAGACCAGAGGAACTTCGAGGAGGAACACAGCGGGAGAAGACACCCGGAGAAGAATCCAAGATCCAGCTCCGGGAACTCAAGCAGGAACCAGCCATGGCAAGCAAGCCAGAGAAGGCAGCCAAGAAGGCTCAGGACCCAGGGACCTCCAGGAAGGCTCATCCAGAGGCTTCTTCGGCCCAAGAGGCCCCTACCTCCGACGCCAGCCAGCCGGAGGGAGCCCGGACGCCGCCTGAAAAGGCTCCAACCCTGGAGCCTTGGATGCGGCAGACGGTCGCCCTGAAGCTAAAGGCGGTGGATGGTAGGTTGCCGGACATGTCCAGCGACGTGTTCTGCAAGAAGATGATTCTGGATCAGGGCTTCTCCAGGGCGGAAACCCTGAGTGTCCAGACCTTCATGACTGGCATTTTTCTGGTAACCTTTGCCACGGTGAATGCCTGCAGGAGATACTGGGAGGCGATGAACGCAGCGATGCCGGACTCCCCTTTTCATTCCTTTTTAGGATCCTGTCCTATACAGAGGGATGAGAAGAGGATCACGGTCTCCATGCGGAACCCGCACACCCCAGGAAGAGACATCTCCACGTTCCTGGGACGTCTCTGCACAGTGGTGAGGGAGCCATCCCACATCCTTAACGGCAACGGATTCTGGACGGGTAAGTGGTCAGTAACCGTTCGACTCTACAGGGAACCAGCATCCGAGGATGGTCTCCAGCACCTGCCCCCGACATTCTCTCTGGGAAACTCCTTTGGTCTCATCTACTACCCGGACATGCCACACAACTGCAGGAAATGTGGCGGGAAAGGGCATTCGATGAAGACCTGCAAGGAGGACGCCTGCAGGGTTTGCCGGGTGACAGGACACAGCTCCAAGGACTGCCCAAAGAAGAAGACTTGCAACCTATGTGGACAGGCGGACCACCTTTACAAGGACTGCCCACAGCGGGAGAAATCCTGGGCAAGGGTTGCCGCGGCGACCCAGTATCGGGTAATCACAGCTTCGTCGACCAAGGCAGCTACGACCAAGGCCACAGAGGCCAAGGACAAGGCGGCCAAGAACCCGGCGACCGTGGCTCCAGCCGATGCCCCAGCAGCCACGGAGTCCAGGGAAAAGAAGGGTAAGAAAACTGTTGCCCCCTCCCTGGTCCCCCCCCCTGTCACCCCTGTCCAAACCCCTCCCCCCCGGCCAACCCTACTGAGGATTCCACTACCTCCACCTCATTTCCCTACTCCTCAGTTGGTCTCCTCACCCCCCCCCCAAAGCCCACTCTCCCTCCCCAGACCATGAGAGCAGAGGGCCTCAGCACTCTTGCACTTTTCACCGAGGAGGATTTTCCAGCTCTTGTCTCCTCAGGTACAGGCCAAAGGAAAAGGAAGGTGGAAGATAGTCCTGTCGCAGAACCTTCCAAGCTGTTCATTGTGGACCCCAATCCACCCCAGGAAGAGGAGGATGGCCTCCTCCCAGAACCGGACGTGTTGGAGCAGATGGTGGAGTCCCTTGTGGCCGAAGAAGAAATGGAGGAGTCGGAAGCCACTGAGGCACCATCCCTGCTTGATCAGCTAGCAGAAGAGGGTCTGCTGGAGATACCCTTACCAGCAGGTGCCAAAGAGGAAGAACCGCCCGACCGGAGTGGTAACTAAGGCACACCGCCTGCTCTAACTTTCTCTTTCCTCCAATGACTGCTAACATTAACATCTTTTCCATTAATGTTAGGAGCATCAGAGACAAGTTCCGACGTCAGACAATTTTTACGTTCCTTAACACTCAGTCTAGTGATGTATTTTTCCTGCAGGAATGCTCCCTTCCCTCCTCTAGGTCCTTCAACCATCTGGCCAGGGATTGGACCCATGGCCCATCCTACTGGTCTGGCGGGGGCGACTGTAGGTCCGCGGGGGTCGCCGTGCTGATCAGGGGAAGCGCCTTCACATTGGACTCTGTTCAGGAAATCGTCTGCGGCAGGTTACTGCTCGTGGATGGCACCTGGGCGGGAGAACCTGTCAGGTTCATCAATGTGTATGCTTCTCCTGTGAAGAGCGATCGACTGGAGCTCCTCCAAGCCCTGCGCCCTCAGCTCGCTACCGCCAGGACGGTAGTGATGGCCGGGGATTTCAACTGCCCGATTGAGGAGGATGGACGCAGTTCTGGAACGGCTGCCAAGTTGGACGTCACATCCAAACTGCTCATTGAGATGGTGACCGAAGCCTCTCTTGTGGACGTTGTTGGCTCCATCGGACACGGATCCGTGAACTATTCATGGTGCCGATCCGATGGCTCGCTGCGTTCCAGGATTGACTTTGTGTTTACCTCTCGGGCGGTTGGGCGGAGTGGGCACTCGATGGTCCCCTGCTTCTTCTCTGACCACAGAGCCATTCACTTTCAAGGTGTGCTGGGCCATGGCTTCCCCATTGGCCCGGGCTCCTGGAAGCTGAACTGCTCTCTGCTGGAAAAGGGTGAGATTCTGGAGGAGCTTAGAGCTGCCTACTCCACGTGGCGGGCCTACAAGGCGGGCTTCCAGTCTGTTTCTGACTGGTGGGAATACGTTAAACTCGAGTTCCGTTTCTTCTTTCAGGCAAAGAGTCAACAACAGGCGTGCCTGAAGAGGAGGGACTTCAGGAGACTCCAGCGTGAGCTGCGTTCCCTGCAGGACCTTCTTCGATGCGGCTGGGACGTGAGAGAGGAGCTGGAGGAGACTAAGAGGAGCCTGAAAAGGCACTTCGAGGAGGAGTCCGAGCGAATTGTCTTCCGTTCCAAAGTGGAGAACCTGGAGAAGGGTGAGAAATGTAACTCGTTCTTTTTCAGGAAACTCCACGCCGGTCACACGCCCATGAATGAACTACGAGACGAGAGTGGAAACATGCGACGCGGGAAAGAGAACGTGATGAAGGTCGTCAGCGACTTCTACAGCGAACTCTACGCCCGCAAGACTACTGACCCCGAGGCCGCCGATAAGTTCCTGTCAGGTATCACTAACCATCTTGACCCTGCAGACGCGGCGGCCATGGATGTTCCTCTGACGGTGGACGAGCTGCTCTCGGCCGCCAAATCCTTTAGTTCTGGCAGGACACCGGGCAGTGACGGCCTCCCAGCAGAGCTCTATGTAGCGCTGGGAGACCTAATCTGTCCGGACCTGTTAGGGCTGTATGAGGAGATGGTGGTGGAGGGCAGAATGCCTCCATCTCTGAGGGAAGGAATGGTCACGATCCTGTACAAGCGTAAAGGAGAGAGGTGCGACCTGAAGAATTGGCGTCCCATCACCCTTCTGAACGTCGACTACAAGATCCTGGCCAAGACGATGGCAACGAGATTGAAGACTGTTATCGGACGGATCATCCACCCGGATCAGACCTGCGGCATCCCCGGACGTCGCATCGCAGACAGCCTGGCTCTCATGCGGGACACGGTCGAGTACATCAAAGCCCGCCGGGTGCACGCAGCCCTGATCTCGTTGGATCAGGAAAAGGCCTTCGACCGTGTTTCCCATGAGTTCCTGGGCAAAGCTCTGCACAGGTTAGGTTTGGGTAACATGTTTTGCTTGTATGTCCAACTAATGTATTTTGATATTCACAGCTCGGTGTTGGTAAACGGCTGGAAGACTGACCCCTTCCCGGTCCTCTCAGGGGTCAGACAAGGCTGTCCTCTGTCACCTCTTCTTTTTGTTTGTGTTATAGAACTCTTTGCAGAGGCTATCCGGCGGAATGGAGAGATCAGAGGGATCACCGCACCAGGACCAGAACGCTTCGAGGTCAAGTGCTCGCTCTACATGGACGACGTGACCGTCTTCTGCGCGGACCGGCGCTCAGTCGACACCCTCGTCCAGACCTGTGAGACCTTCGGACGGGCTTCGGGAGCCAAAGTCAACTGCGGGAAGTCGGAAGCCATGCTCTTCGGGGACTGGCAGCCGGCCTCTTCCGCCCCCTTCCCTTTCAGCATCCAGCCGGATTTCATCAAGGTTCTTGGAGTCTGGTTCGGGAAGGAAGGAGCAGCCCTCAAGTCCTGGGAGGAACGCTTGACCAAGATCACCCAACGGATCGGTCTGTGGAGCCTCAGACGCCTCACCTGTGAGGGCAAAGCACTGGTCCTGCGTAACGAGGTACTGCCCGTGCTGCAGTACACGGCCCAGGCCTGGCCCCCCCTTGCCACCGTGTGCAGGGCCATTACCAGGACGGTGTTTCGTTTTGTCTGGGGATCCAAGATGGACAGAGTAAAGCGGAGCATCATGTACAAGGATCCTCGCAAGGGTGGGAAGGGCGTACCCGATATCCCCACCCTCCTGCGATCCTCCTTCGTATGTGACTGCGTTCGCCGAACTCTGCGAGTCAAGAGAGGTTCCGCGGGTGGGTCCATGTCTCGCTTCTTCCTGCTCCCCCTTTGGAGACGGTTAGGCTGGGACAAGTGGGACAGCTCCTTCCCCTACAACTGGACGGCGCCATGGTTCTACGGAGACGTGGTTCGGTTTGTGAGGGAACACCAACTGGAGGGACTCAAGCCTGATTTGTGGAAGCCAAAGACTATCCACAAACTCATCAGAGCCAAGGACGAAATGGAGAACATTCCAGGACTTCATCACGACACACTGGAGACTGTTTGGACAAACGTGTCATCGGCTGGATTGACCAACGGGCACAAGGACTTGTCATGGATGGCGATACAGGGCGGACTGCCCGTCCGGTCATTCATGCACGCCCGGAACCTGTGCAAAACCCGGTACTGCCCAAGGTGCCCCTTCGTGGAGGAAACATCGCTGCACGCCTTTTGGGACTGCCGTTTCGCACAGCGCCTGTTGGTTGCCCTGGAGGATGACCTGAGGTACTCCGTCCCCAGAGGGAGCCTATCGTACCATTCCGTACTTTATGGACTCTTCCCTGGGACTCACACCGTTGGAGCCATCCAGGAGGCTTGGCGCCTTATGAACTGCTTTAAGGACGCTATTTGGGTCGCCAGGAACCGGCTCATCTTGAAGAGGGAGAGGATGTCTATCCAGGATTGCCGCAGGCTGATCCACAGCCTGCTCAGAGACTATTCCATCATGGACAGTCCGGACGACAGCGCCGAGGAGGAGGTTTAGACCTCTTCCATGCCCCCTCCCTCCTTTTCCCGTTATGTGCGTCTTTCAATAAAGCTTCGGGCCTGTGATTTCCCCACCCTATCCCCCTTTTCCCCTACCCCCATCCCCCAATCGCCGGTTCGTCGTTATTTATGGTCTAACTTTTTCTTTCAGCTTGAGTGTTATGGATAAGCATAGGAGTGTGATGTATAGTTTAGTGCGTCGTACTCTATGGCTATGTAAGAAGGATTGTATAGTTCTGTGTGTACGGGGCTGCGGCACTGTACACGGTTTGTTACCTTTTTGTGAGTAGTGCATGATAATAAAGATGCTGTTAAATCAAAAAATCTGTTCTTATCAGTTTAATATCTGATACGTCCCCTATCTGGGGACCATATATTAAATGGATTTTTAGAACAGGGAGATGGAAAAAGAGCTTGCTCTGTCCACTCCACGCATTGACCTGGTATTGCAGTACCTCCAGGAACGGTGCACCCCTTCTTAACCCAGTTTCCAAAAGCAGAACTCAATTCACCTGATTCATATTAGCCCGATTTAATGAATTGGAAGAAAGCATACGTCTTCATATGCACCTCAATTTGGCCCATTCACTTTTCACACTTCCTCCTTTTGTTTTTTATCTTTCACACTTTTGACTTTCTTTATTCATCCAAATAGCAAACTCATCACCACTCAACCTGACCAACTCGGCTATGTCCCCGTGCTGCAGTTCTCTGTCTTATCTAGATCATTTGCAATTGAATGGAATAGATCCCTTTTGGACAAAGTGGATTCACCTGCTGCTGCAGTGACCACAGGTGTGATAACATCTAGAATTGGCATCTGGTGCGATCTCTCCGCTTCCACTCCAAAGAAAGTTACCTGTTTATTCCTATCATGCATTGGTTTTTGGGGTTTTCTTTGAGTAATGATGATCTCTTTAGTAGTCTGTTGGCGCCCTCTCCTGGAGGAATAGTTTGCTTGCTCTTGGACATTCTAAAAGAGAGGTCATGATAGACATTGAGCTTCTGAGCTCAATTGGGGACAGTCATGGGTGATGAATGTTTGCAACCTACTGCGAAGCCTCATACCGCAATATAAGGAACGTCAAATACTAAGAAAGGGCGGCCTATGAAAGAATTACTACTTTCAATAAGTACACTTAAACGGCTAATTGGGAATAGAAAAACTGTAAAAAGCCCTCTGAGAAAGCCCCCCTCTAACCTTTGATAGTAAGCTTTTCTGTAGTCTGCCTGTTGATGTATTTTCCGTTTGAACTGTGCACAACATGAAGAGACGGAACACTGGCGGCTTGTCACAATGCCCCCCGATGACATCACAATAGCGCTGCTGCCTAGAAAACAAGCTGCGCAGAAGAAGTTGTTCTTTGGGTGGGAGGGTGGGCTAGTGGAAGGAGGGGGCAATCTCTTTTTTTCCCGGGTGGTAGGGGGATGACAGGAGAAGGGAAGCGGGTGGTGAGAAAGGTACAGAGGGCAGGGTTTGGGGGCTGGGAAGGAAAGGGAAAAGATTAGGGTTTGGGGATGATGAAAGGGCTTTCTACGGGTAAGGATGGCAAAGGGTGGCAGTGACGGAAAGTCAGGCAACCTGTCCTGTCCGTCTTTTTGTATCGTGAATTGGAAAGACTGCAAGGGGGAGGGGAGTTGCTTGCGCCCTAAAGGAGGAGTTATTCAGATTCATTGCAGTGGGCGGCGGCTGCAAAACGCACCATTCTTCTTGTTTTGGCTCTGCAAAGCAGCCTTTTCAAGGGTTGGCTTGGGTGACAAAATGTCTTGTGTAGGCGTGGGTTTGTCTCCCTCTCGCTCTCTCTCCCTAAGATGTGTCCGGCATAGGCCAGGGTGCCACTCGAGGCCCAAACCAATTCTGGTTATCGCTTCTCGGCCTTTTGGCTAAGATCAAGTGTAGTATCTGTTCTTATCAGTTTAATATCTGATACGTCCCCTATCTGGGGACCATATATTAAATGGATTTTTAGAACAGGGAGATGGAAAAAGAGCTTGCTCTGTCCACTCCACGCATTGACCTGGTATTGCAGTACCTCCAGGAACGGTGCACCCCTTCTTAACCCAGTTTCCAAAAGCAGAACTCAATTCACCTGATTCATATTAGCCCGATTTAATGAATTGGAAGAAAGCATACGTCTTCATATGCACCTCAATTTGGCCCATTCACTTTTCACACTTCCTCCTTTTGTTTTTTATCTTTCACACTTTTGACTTTCTTTATTCATCCAAATAGCAAACTCATCACCACTCAACCTGACCAACTCGGCTATGTCCCCGTGCTGCAGTTCTCTGTCTTATCTAGATCATTTGCAATTGAATGGAATAGATCCCTTTTGGACAAAGTGGATTCACCTGCTGCTGCAGTGACCACAGGTGTGATAACATCTAGAATTGGCATCTGGTGCGATCTCTCCGCTTCCACTCCAAAGAAAGTTACCTGTTTATTCCTATCATGCATTGGTTTTTGGGGTTTTCTTTGAGTAATGATGATCTCTTTAGTAGTCTGTTGGCGCCCTCTCCTGGAGGAATAGTTTGCTTGCTCTTGGACATTCTAAAAGAGAGGTCATGATAGACATTGAGCTTCTGAGCTCAATTGGGGACAGTCATGGGTGATGAATGTTTGCAACCTACTGCGAAGCCTCATACCGCAATATAAGGAACGTCAAATACTAAGAAAGGGCGGCCTATGAAAGAATTACTACTTTCAATAAGTACACTTAAACGGCTAATTGGGAATAGAAAAACTGTAAAAAGCCCTCTGAGAAAGCCCCCCTCTAACCTTTGATAGTAAGCTTTTCTGTAGTCTGCCTGTTGATGTATTTTCCGTTTGAACTGTGCACAACATGAAGAGACGGAACACTGGCGGCTTGTCACAATGCCCCCCGATGACATCACAATAGCGCTGCTGCCTAGAAAACAAGCTGCGCAGAAGAAGTTGTTCTTTGGGTGGGAGGGTGGGCTAGTGGAAGGAGGGGGCAATCTCTTTTTTTCCCGGGTGGTAGGGGGATGACAGGAGAAGGGAAGCGGGTGGTGAGAAAGGTACAGAGGGCAGGGTTTGGGGGCTGGGAAGGAAAGGGAAAAGATTAGGGTTTGGGGATGATGAAAGGGCTTTCTACGGGTAAGGATGGCAAAGGGTGGCAGTGACGGAAAGTCAGGCAACCTGTCCTGTCCGTCTTTTTGTATCGTGAATTGGAAAGACTGCAAGGGGGAGGGGAGTTGCTTGCGCCCTAAAGGAGGAGTTATTCAGATTCATTGCAGTGGGCGGCGGCTGCAAAACGCACCATTCTTCTTGTTTTGGCTCTGCAAAGCAGCCTTTTCAAGGGTTGGCTTGGGTGACAAAATGTCTTGTGTAGGCGTGGGTTTGTCTCCCTCTCGCTCTCTCTCCCTAAGATGTGTCCGGCATAGGCCAGGGTGCCACTCGAGGCCCAAACCAATTCTGGTTATCGCTTCTCGGCCTTTTGGCTAAGATCAAGTGTAGTATCTGTTCTTATCAGTTTAATATCTGATACGTCCCCTATCTGGGGACCATATATTAAATGGATTTTTAGAACAGGGAGATGGAAAAAGAGCTTGCTCTGTCCACTCCACGCATTGACCTGGTATTGCAGTACCTCCAGGAACGGTGCACCCCTTCTTAACCCAGTTTCCAAAAGCAGAACTCAATTCACCTGATTCATATTAGCCCGATTTAATGAATTGGAAGAAAGCATACGTCTTCATATGCACCTCAATTTGGCCCATTCACTTTTCACACTTCCTCCTTTTGTTTTTTATCTTTCACACTTTTGACTTTCTTTATTCATCCAAATAGCAAACTCATCACCACTCAACCTGACCAACTCGGCTATGTCCCCGTGCTGCAGTTCTCTGTCTTATCTAGATCATTTGCAATTGAATGGAATAGATCCCTTTTGGACAAAGTGGATTCACCTGCTGCTGCAGTGACCACAGGTGTGATAACATCTAGAATTGGCATCTGGTGCGATCTCTCCGCTTCCACTCCAAAGAAAGTTACCTGTTTATTCCTATCATGCATTGGTTTTTGGGGTTTTCTTTGAGTAATGATGATCTCTTTAGTAGTCTGTTGGCGCCCTCTCCTGGAGGAATAGTTTGCTTGCTCTTGGACATTCTAAAAGAGAGGTCATGATAGACATTGAGCTTCTGAGCTCAATTGGGGACAGTCATGGGTGATGAATGTTTGCAACCTACTGCGAAGCCTCATACCGCAATATAAGGAACGTCAAATACTAAGAAAGGGCGGCCTATGAAAGAATTACTACTTTCAATAAGTACACTTAAACGGCTAATTGGGAATAGAAAAACTGTAAAAAGCCCTCTGAGAAAGCCCCCCTCTAACCTTTGATAGTAAGCTTTTCTGTAGTCTGCCTGTTGATGTATTTTCCGTTTGAACTGTGCACAACATGAAGAGACGGAACACTGGCGGCTTGTCACAATGCCCCCCGATGACATCACAATAGCGCTGCTGCCTAGAAAACAAGCTGCGCAGAAGAAGTTGTTCTTTGGGTGGGAGGGTGGGCTAGTGGAAGGAGGGGGCAATCTCTTTTTTTCCCGGGTGGTAGGGGGATGACAGGAGAAGGGAAGCGGGTGGTGAGAAAGGTACAGAGGGCAGGGTTTGGGGGCTGGGAAGGAAAGGGAAAAGATTAGGGTTTGGGGATGATGAAAGGGCTTTCTACGGGTAAGGATGGCAAAGGGTGGCAGTGACGGAAAGTCAGGCAACCTGTCCTGTCCGTCTTTTTGTATCGTGAATTGGAAAGACTGCAAGGGGGAGGGGAGTTGCTTGCGCCCTAAAGGAGGAGTTATTCAGATTCATTGCAGTGGGCGGCGGCTGCAAAACGCACCATTCTTCTTGTTTTGGCTCTGCAAAGCAGCCTTTTCAAGGGTTGGCTTGGGTGACAAAATGTCTTGTGTAGGCGTGGGTTTGTCTCCCTCTCGCTCTCTCTCCCTAAGATGTGTCCGGCATAGGCCAGGGTGCCACTCGAGGCCCAAACCAATTCTGGTTATCGCTTCTCGGCCTTTTGGCTAAGATCAAGTGTAGTATCTGTTCTTATCAGTTTAATATCTGATACGTCCCCTATCTGGGGACCATATATTAAATGGATTTTTAGAACAGGGAGATGGAAAAAGAGCTTGCTCTGTCCACTCCACGCATTGACCTGGTATTGCAGTACCTCCAGGAACGGTGCACCCCTTCTTAACCCAGTTTCCAAAAGCAGAACTCAATTCACCTGATTCATATTAGCCCGATTTAATGAATTGGAAGAAAGCATACGTCTTCATATGCACCTCAATTTGGCCCATTCACTTTTCACACTTCCTCCTTTTGTTTTTTATCTTTCACACTTTTGACTTTCTTTATTCATCCAAATAGCAAACTCATCACCACTCAACCTGACCAACTCGGCTATGTCCCCGTGCTGCAGTTCTCTGTCTTATCTAGATCATTTGCAATTGAATGGAATAGATCCCTTTTGGACAAAGTGGATTCACCTGCTGCTGCAGTGACCACAGGTGTGATAACATCTAGAATTGGCATCTGGTGCGATCTCTCCGCTTCCACTCCAAAGAAAGTTACCTGTTTATTCCTATCATGCATTGGTTTTTGGGGTTTTCTTTGAGTAATGATGATCTCTTTAGTAGTCTGTTGGCGCCCTCTCCTGGAGGAATAGTTTGCTTGCTCTTGGACATTCTAAAAGAGAGGTCATGATAGACATTGAGCTTCTGAGCTCAATTGGGGACAGTCATGGGTGATGAATGTTTGCAACCTACTGCGAAGCCTCATACCGCAATATAAGGAACGTCAAATACTAAGAAAGGGCGGCCTATGAAAGAATTACTACTTTCAATAAGTACACTTAAACGGCTAATTGGGAATAGAAAAACTGTAAAAAGCCCTCTGAGAAAGCCCCCCTCTAACCTTTGATAGTAAGCTTTTCTGTAGTCTGCCTGTTGATGTATTTTCCGTTTGAACTGTGCACAACATGAAGAGACGGAACACTGGCGGCTTGTCACAATGCCCCCCGATGACATCACAATAGCGCTGCTGCCTAGAAAACAAGCTGCGCAGAAGAAGTTGTTCTTTGGGTGGGAGGGTGGGCTAGTGGAAGGAGGGGGCAATCTCTTTTTTTCCCGGGTGGTAGGGGGATGACAGGAGAAGGGAAGCGGGTGGTGAGAAAGGTACAGAGGGCAGGGTTTGGGGGCTGGGAAGGAAAGGGAAAAGATTAGGGTTTGGGGATGATGAAAGGGCTTTCTACGGGTAAGGATGGCAAAGGGTGGCAGTGACGGAAAGTCAGGCAACCTGTCCTGTCCGTCTTTTTGTATCGTGAATTGGAAAGACTGCAAGGGGGAGGGGAGTTGCTTGCGCCCTAAAGGAGGAGTTATTCAGATTCATTGCAGTGGGCGGCGGCTGCAAAACGCACCATTCTTCTTGTTTTGGCTCTGCAAAGCAGCCTTTTCAAGGGTTGGCTTGGGTGACAAAATGTCTTGTGTAGGCGTGGGTTTGTCTCCCTCTCGCTCTCTCTCCCTAAGATGTGTCCGGCATAGGCCAGGGTGCCACTCGAGGCCCAAACCAATTCTGGTTATCGCTTCTCGGCCTTTTGGCTAAGATCAAGTGTAGTATCTGTTCTTATCAGTTTAATATCTGATACGTCCCCTATCTGGGGACCATATATTAAATGGATTTTTAGAACAGGGAGATGGAAAAAGAGCTTGCTCTGTCCACTCCACGCATTGACCTGGTATTGCAGTACCTCCAGGAACGGTGCACCCCTTCTTAACCCAGTTTCCAAAAGCAGAACTCAATTCACCTGATTCATATTAGCCCGATTTAATGAATTGGAAGAAAGCATACGTCTTCATATGCACCTCAATTTGGCCCATTCACTTTTCACACTTCCTCCTTTTGTTTTTTATCTTTCACACTTTTGACTTTCTTTATTCATCCAAATAGCAAACTCATCACCACTCAACCTGACCAACTCGGCTATGTCCCCGTGCTGCAGTTCTCTGTCTTATCTAGATCATTTGCAATTGAATGGAATAGATCCCTTTTGGACAAAGTGGATTCACCTGCTGCTGCAGTGACCACAGGTGTGATAACATCTAGAATTGGCATCTGGTGCGATCTCTCCGCTTCCACTCCAAAGAAAGTTACCTGTTTATTCCTATCATGCATTGGTTTTTGGGGTTTTCTTTGAGTAATGATGATCTCTTTAGTAGTCTGTTGGCGCCCTCTCCTGGAGGAATAGTTTGCTTGCTCTTGGACATTCTAAAAGAGAGGTCATGATAGACATTGAGCTTCTGAGCTCAATTGGGGACAGTCATGGGTGATGAATGTTTGCAACCTACTGCGAAGCCTCATACCGCAATATAAGGAACGTCAAATACTAAGAAAGGGCGGCCTATGAAAGAATTACTACTTTCAATAAGTACACTTAAACGGCTAATTGGGAATAGAAAAACTGTAAAAAGCCCTCTGAGAAAGCCCCCCTCTAACCTTTGATAGTAAGCTTTTCTGTAGTCTGCCTGTTGATGTATTTTCCGTTTGAACTGTGCACAACATGAAGAGACGGAACACTGGCGGCTTGTCACAATGCCCCCCGATGACATCACAATAGCGCTGCTGCCTAGAAAACAAGCTGCGCAGAAGAAGTTGTTCTTTGGGTGGGAGGGTGGGCTAGTGGAAGGAGGGGGCAATCTCTTTTTTTCCCGGGTGGTAGGGGGATGACAGGAGAAGGGAAGCGGGTGGTGAGAAAGGTACAGAGGGCAGGGTTTGGGGGCTGGGAAGGAAAGGGAAAAGATTAGGGTTTGGGGATGATGAAAGGGCTTTCTACGGGTAAGGATGGCAAAGGGTGGCAGTGACGGAAAGTCAGGCAACCTGTCCTGTCCGTCTTTTTGTATCGTGAATTGGAAAGACTGCAAGGGGGAGGGGAGTTGCTTGCGCCCTAAAGGAGGAGTTATTCAGATTCATTGCAGTGGGCGGCGGCTGCAAAACGCACCATTCTTCTTGTTTTGGCTCTGCAAAGCAGCCTTTTCAAGGGTTGGCTTGGGTGACAAAATGTCTTGTGTAGGCGTGGGTTTGTCTCCCTCTCGCTCTCTCTCCCTAAGATGTGTCCGGCATAGGCCAGGGTGCCACTCGAGGCCCAAACCAATTCTGGTTATCGCTTCTCGGCCTTTTGGCTAAGATCAAGTGTAGTATCTGTTCTTATCAGTTTAATATCTGATACGTCCCCTATCTGGGGACCATATATTAAATGGATTTTTAGAACAGGGAGATGGAAAAAGAGCTTGCTCTGTCCACTCCACGCATTGACCTGGTATTGCAGTACCTCCAGGAACGGTGCACCCCTTCTTAACCCAGTTTCCAAAAGCAGAACTCAATTCACCTGATTCATATTAGCCCGATTTAATGAATTGGAAGAAAGCATACGTCTTCATATGCACCTCAATTTGGCCCATTCACTTTTCACACTTCCTCCTTTTGTTTTTTATCTTTCACACTTTTGACTTTCTTTATTCATCCAAATAGCAAACTCATCACCACTCAACCTGACCAACTCGGCTATGTCCCCGTGCTGCAGTTCTCTGTCTTATCTAGATCATTTGCAATTGAATGGAATAGATCCCTTTTGGACAAAGTGGATTCACCTGCTGCTGCAGTGACCACAGGTGTGATAACATCTAGAATTGGCATCTGGTGCGATCTCTCCGCTTCCACTCCAAAGAAAGTTACCTGTTTATTCCTATCATGCATTGGTTTTTGGGGTTTTCTTTGAGTAATGATGATCTCTTTAGTAGTCTGTTGGCGCCCTCTCCTGGAGGAATAGTTTGCTTGCTCTTGGACATTCTAAAAGAGAGGTCATGATAGACATTGAGCTTCTGAGCTCAATTGGGGACAGTCATGGGTGATGAATGTTTGCAACCTACTGCGAAGCCTCATACCGCAATATAAGGAACGTCAAATACTAAGAAAGGGCGGCCTATGAAAGAATTACTACTTTCAATAAGTACACTTAAACGGCTAATTGGGAATAGAAAAACTGTAAAAAGCCCTCTGAGAAAGCCCCCCTCTAACCTTTGATAGTAAGCTTTTCTGTAGTCTGCCTGTTGATGTATTTTCCGTTTGAACTGTGCACAACATGAAGAGACGGAACACTGGCGGCTTGTCACAATGCCCCCCGATGACATCACAATAGCGCTGCTGCCTAGAAAACAAGCTGCGCAGAAGAAGTTGTTCTTTGGGTGGGAGGGTGGGCTAGTGGAAGGAGGGGGCAATCTCTTTTTTTCCCGGGTGGTAGGGGGATGACAGGAGAAGGGAAGCGGGTGGTGAGAAAGGTACAGAGGGCAGGGTTTGGGGGCTGGGAAGGAAAGGGAAAAGATTAGGGTTTGGGGATGATGAAAGGGCTTTCTACGGGTAAGGATGGCAAAGGGTGGCAGTGACGGAAAGTCAGGCAACCTGTCCTGTCCGTCTTTTTGTATCGTGAATTGGAAAGACTGCAAGGGGGAGGGGAGTTGCTTGCGCCCTAAAGGAGGAGTTATTCAGATTCATTGCAGTGGGCGGCGGCTGCAAAACGCACCATTCTTCTTGTTTTGGCTCTGCAAAGCAGCCTTTTCAAGGGTTGGCTTGGGTGACAAAATGTCTTGTGTAGGCGTGGGTTTGTCTCCCTCTCGCTCTCTCTCCCTAAGATGTGTCCGGCATAGGCCAGGGTGCCACTCGAGGCCCAAACCAATTCTGGTTATCGCTTCTCGGCCTTTTGGCTAAGATCAAGTGTAGTATCTGTGAGGCTCGGCAGATGCAATGCACACTGGAAGGTTGCGCTTGCTAGTACTCTGGATGTATAGTATATTCATCTAGAGGAAAACATGGCCCTACCAGGATCGAGGCTATTAGACTGAGTAAGTGTGGGGGCTATGGTGCAATGTGCCCCAGGACTGACGACCCTGGAGTGAGTCTGAGCTTGCTGGCTTGGGACCCCGGCGAGCCTTGGGCTCTGTAGCACACCGTACCTTGCCCTTTCATACTTTCTGAGCATATTGCTCTATCCCGGCCTTCTGGCTAGGAAGGGAAATTTTTATAATCATGGTCGGAGGTCCGTTCAGCTTTGGGCTGAGAAACCAACACCCGGTTGGAGGTCCGGGTCAGCTTCGGCTGAGAAACCAACACCCGGTTTGAGGTCCGGGTCAGCTTCGGCTGAGAAACCAACACCCGGTTGGAGGTCCGGGTCAGCTTCGGCTGAGAAACCAACACCCGGTTGGAGGTCCGGGTCAGCTTCGGCTGAGAAACCAACACCCGGTTGGAGGTCCGGTTAGCCTTGGGCTGAGAAACTAACACCGGTTGACGGTCCGGGCAGTTTCGGCTGCGAAACCAACAACTAGTAGCTCTCTACTCCACTTGGGTAAGATGCCTGGGTGGACGCTGGGAGCAACGACAAGGCTCAACCAGGCTTCGGCTTGGGGGAGCACCGAAGATCCCTGACCCTTGCTGTGGCCTTCTGGCTCGGAGGGACGGGGTTGATTTTTGGGGACCCTCTCCTCACGGAAGGGTCCACACGAATCCTAGCCTTTGCACTGTTTTTGGTGTGACTTCGGTCATGCATTTTTTGCGGTGCTTTGGAAAGCTTCATTAAATCAAAAATCTGTTCTTATCAGTTTAATATCTGATACGTCCCCTATCTGGGGACCATATATTAAATGGATTTTTAGAACAGGGAGATGGAAAAAGAGCTTGCTCTGTCCACTCCACGCATTGACCTGGTATTGCAGTACCTCCAGGAACGGTGCACCCCTTCTTAACCCAGTTTCCAAAAGCAGAACTCAATTCACCTGATTCATATTAGCCCGATTTAATGAATTGGAAGAAAGCATACGTCTTCATATGCACCTCAATTTGGCCCATTCACTTTTCACACTTCCTCCTTTTGTTTTTTATCTTTCACACTTTTGACTTTCTTTATTCATCCAAATAGCAAACTCATCACCACTCAACCTGACCAACTCGGCTATGTCCCCGTGCTGCAGTTCTCTGTCTTATCTAGATCATTTGCAATTGAATGGAATAGATCCCTTTTGGACAAAGTGGATTCACCTGCTGCTGCAGTGACCACAGGTGTGATAACATCTAGAATTGGCATCTGGTGCGATCTCTCCGCTTCCACTCCAAAGAAAGTTACCTGTTTATTCCTATCATGCATTGGTTTTTGGGGTTTTCTTTGAGTAATGATGATCTCTTTAGTAGTCTGTTGGCGCCCTCTCCTGGAGGAATAGTTTGCTTGCTCTTGGACATTCTAAAAGAGAGGTCATGATAGACATTGAGCTTCTGAGCTCAATTGGGGACAGTCATGGGTGATGAATGTTTGCAACCTACTGCGAAGCCTCATACCGCAATATAAGGAACGTCAAATACTAAGAAAGGGCGGCCTATGAAAGAATTACTACTTTCAATAAGTACACTTAAACGGCTAATTGGGAATAGAAAAACTGTAAAAAGCCCTCTGAGAAAGCCCCCCTCTAACCTTTGATAGTAAGCTTTTCTGTAGTCTGCCTGTTGATGTATTTTCCGTTTGAACTGTGCACAACATGAAGAGACGGAACACTGGCGGCTTGTCACAATGCCCCCCGATGACATCACAATAGCGCTGCTGCCTAGAAAACAAGCTGCGCAGAAGAAGTTGTTCTTTGGGTGGGAGGGTGGGCTAGTGGAAGGAGGGGGCAATCTCTTTTTTTCCCGGGTGGTAGGGGGATGACAGGAGAAGGGAAGCGGGTGGTGAGAAAGGTACAGAGGGCAGGGTTTGGGGGCTGGGAAGGAAAGGGAAAAGATTAGGGTTTGGGGATGATGAAAGGGCTTTCTACGGGTAAGGATGGCAAAGGGTGGCAGTGACGGAAAGTCAGGCAACCTGTCCTGTCCGTCTTTTTGTATCGTGAATTGGAAAGACTGCAAGGGGGAGGGGAGTTGCTTGCGCCCTAAAGGAGGAGTTATTCAGATTCATTGCAGTGGGCGGCGGCTGCAAAACGCACCATTCTTCTTGTTTTGGCTCTGCAAAGCAGCCTTTTCAAGGGTTGGCTTGGGTGACAAAATGTCTTGTGTAGGCGTGGGTTTGTCTCCCTCTCGCTCTCTCTCCCTAAGATGTGTCCGGCATAGGCCAGGGTGCCACTCGAGGCCCAAACCAATTCTGGTTATCGCTTCTCGGCCTTTTGGCTAAGATCAAGTGTAGTATCTGTTCTTATCAGTTTAATATCTGATACGTCCCCTATCTGGGGACCATATATTAAATGGATTTTTAGAACAGGGAGATGGAAAAAGAGCTTGCTCTGTCCACTCCACGCATTGACCTGGTATTGCAGTACCTCCAGGAACGGTGCACCCCTTCTTAACCCAGTTTCCAAAAGCAGAACTCAATTCACCTGATTCATATTAGCCCGATTTAATGAATTGGAAGAAAGCATACGTCTTCATATGCACCTCAATTTGGCCCATTCACTTTTCACACTTCCTCCTTTTGTTTTTTATCTTTCACACTTTTGACTTTCTTTATTCATCCAAATAGCAAACTCATCACCACTCAACCTGACCAACTCGGCTATGTCCCCGTGCTGCAGTTCTCTGTCTTATCTAGATCATTTGCAATTGAATGGAATAGATCCCTTTTGGACAAAGTGGATTCACCTGCTGCTGCAGTGACCACAGGTGTGATAACATCTAGAATTGGCATCTGGTGCGATCTCTCCGCTTCCACTCCAAAGAAAGTTACCTGTTTATTCCTATCATGCATTGGTTTTTGGGGTTTTCTTTGAGTAATGATGATCTCTTTAGTAGTCTGTTGGCGCCCTCTCCTGGAGGAATAGTTTGCTTGCTCTTGGACATTCTAAAAGAGAGGTCATGATAGACATTGAGCTTCTGAGCTCAATTGGGGACAGTCATGGGTGATGAATGTTTGCAACCTACTGCGAAGCCTCATACCGCAATATAAGGAACGTCAAATACTAAGAAAGGGCGGCCTATGAAAGAATTACTACTTTCAATAAGTACACTTAAACGGCTAATTGGGAATAGAAAAACTGTAAAAAGCCCTCTGAGAAAGCCCCCCTCTAACCTTTGATAGTAAGCTTTTCTGTAGTCTGCCTGTTGATGTATTTTCCGTTTGAACTGTGCACAACATGAAGAGACGGAACACTGGCGGCTTGTCACAATGCCCCCCGATGACATCACAATAGCGCTGCTGCCTAGAAAACAAGCTGCGCAGAAGAAGTTGTTCTTTGGGTGGGAGGGTGGGCTAGTGGAAGGAGGGGGCAATCTCTTTTTTTCCCGGGTGGTAGGGGGATGACAGGAGAAGGGAAGCGGGTGGTGAGAAAGGTACAGAGGGCAGGGTTTGGGGGCTGGGAAGGAAAGGGAAAAGATTAGGGTTTGGGGATGATGAAAGGGCTTTCTACGGGTAAGGATGGCAAAGGGTGGCAGTGACGGAAAGTCAGGCAACCTGTCCTGTCCGTCTTTTTGTATCGTGAATTGGAAAGACTGCAAGGGGGAGGGGAGTTGCTTGCGCCCTAAAGGAGGAGTTATTCAGATTCATTGCAGTGGGCGGCGGCTGCAAAACGCACCATTCTTCTTGTTTTGGCTCTGCAAAGCAGCCTTTTCAAGGGTTGGCTTGGGTGACAAAATGTCTTGTGTAGGCGTGGGTTTGTCTCCCTCTCGCTCTCTCTCCCTAAGATGTGTCCGGCATAGGCCAGGGTGCCACTCGAGGCCCAAACCAATTCTGGTTATCGCTTCTCGGCCTTTTGGCTAAGATCAAGTGTAGTATCTGTTCTTATCAGTTTAATATCTGATACGTCCCCTATCTGGGGACCATATATTAAATGGATTTTTAGAACAGGGAGATGGAAAAAGAGCTTGCTCTGTCCACTCCACGCATTGACCTGGTATTGCAGTACCTCCAGGAACGGTGCACCCCTTCTTAACCCAGTTTCCAAAAGCAGAACTCAATTCACCTGATTCATATTAGCCCGATTTAATGAATTGGAAGAAAGCATACGTCTTCATATGCACCTCAATTTGGCCCATTCACTTTTCACACTTCCTCCTTTTGTTTTTTATCTTTCACACTTTTGACTTTCTTTATTCATCCAAATAGCAAACTCATCACCACTCAACCTGACCAACTCGGCTATGTCCCCGTGCTGCAGTTCTCTGTCTTATCTAGATCATTTGCAATTGAATGGAATAGATCCCTTTTGGACAAAGTGGATTCACCTGCTGCTGCAGTGACCACAGGTGTGATAACATCTAGAATTGGCATCTGGTGCGATCTCTCCGCTTCCACTCCAAAGAAAGTTACCTGTTTATTCCTATCATGCATTGGTTTTTGGGGTTTTCTTTGAGTAATGATGATCTCTTTAGTAGTCTGTTGGCGCCCTCTCCTGGAGGAATAGTTTGCTTGCTCTTGGACATTCTAAAAGAGAGGTCATGATAGACATTGAGCTTCTGAGCTCAATTGGGGACAGTCATGGGTGATGAATGTTTGCAACCTACTGCGAAGCCTCATACCGCAATATAAGGAACGTCAAATACTAAGAAAGGGCGGCCTATGAAAGAATTACTACTTTCAATAAGTACACTTAAACGGCTAATTGGGAATAGAAAAACTGTAAAAAGCCCTCTGAGAAAGCCCCCCTCTAACCTTTGATAGTAAGCTTTTCTGTAGTCTGCCTGTTGATGTATTTTCCGTTTGAACTGTGCACAACATGAAGAGACGGAACACTGGCGGCTTGTCACAATGCCCCCCGATGACATCACAATAGCGCTGCTGCCTAGAAAACAAGCTGCGCAGAAGAAGTTGTTCTTTGGGTGGGAGGGTGGGCTAGTGGAAGGAGGGGGCAATCTCTTTTTTTCCCGGGTGGTAGGGGGATGACAGGAGAAGGGAAGCGGGTGGTGAGAAAGGTACAGAGGGCAGGGTTTGGGGGCTGGGAAGGAAAGGGAAAAGATTAGGGTTTGGGGATGATGAAAGGGCTTTCTACGGGTAAGGATGGCAAAGGGTGGCAGTGACGGAAAGTCAGGCAACCTGTCCTGTCCGTCTTTTTGTATCGTGAATTGGAAAGACTGCAAGGGGGAGGGGAGTTGCTTGCGCCCTAAAGGAGGAGTTATTCAGATTCATTGCAGTGGGCGGCGGCTGCAAAACGCACCATTCTTCTTGTTTTGGCTCTGCAAAGCAGCCTTTTCAAGGGTTGGCTTGGGTGACAAAATGTCTTGTGTAGGCGTGGGTTTGTCTCCCTCTCGCTCTCTCTCCCTAAGATGTGTCCGGCATAGGCCAGGGTGCCACTCGAGGCCCAAACCAATTCTGGTTATCGCTTCTCGGCCTTTTGGCTAAGATCAAGTGTAGTATCTGTGAGGCTCGGCAGATGCAATGCACACTGGAAGGTTGCGCTTGCTAGTACTCTGGATGTATAGTATATTCATCTAGAGGAAAACATGGCCCTACCAGGATCGAGGCTATTAGACTGAGTAAGTGTGGGGGCTATGGTGCAATGTGCCTCAGGACTGACGACCCTGGAGTGAGTCTGAGCTTGCTGGCTTGGGACCCCGGCGAGCCTTGGGCTCTGTAGCACACCGTACCTTGCCCTTTCATACTTTCTGAGCATATTGCTCTATCCCGGCCTTCTGGCTAGGAAGGGAAATTTTTATAATCATGGTCGGAGGTCCGTTCAGCTTTGGGCTGAGAAACCAACACCCGGTTGGAGGTCCGGGTCAGCTTCGGCTGAGAAACCAACACCCGGTTTGAGGTCCGGGTCAGCTTCGGCTGAGAAACCAACACCCGGTTGGAGGTCCGGGTCAGCTTCGGCTGAGAAACCAACACCCGGTTGGAGGTCCGGGTCAGCTTCGGCTGAGAAACCAACACCCGGTTGGAGGTCCGGTTAGCCTTGGGCTGAGAAACTAACACCGGTTGACGGTCCGGGCAGTTTCGGCTGCGAAACCAACAACTAGTAGCTCTCTACTCCACTTGGGTAAGATGCCTGGGTGGACGCTGGGAGCAACGACAAGGCTCAACCAGGCTTCGGCTTGGGGGAGCACCGAAGATCCCTGACCCTTGCTGTGGCCTTCTGGCTCGGAGGGACGGGGTTGATTTTTGGGGACCCTCTCCTCACGGAAGGGTCCACACGAATCCTAGCCTTTGCACTGTTTTTGGTGTGACTTCGGTCATGCATTTTTTGCGGTGCTTTGGAAAGCTTCATTAAATCAAAAAATCTGTTCTTATCAGTTTAATATCTGATACGTCCCCTATCTGGGGACCATATATTAAATGGATTTTTAGAACAGGGAGATGGAAAAAGAGCTTGCTCTGTCCACTCCACGCATTGACCTGGTATTGCAGTACCTCCAGGAACGGTGCACCCCTTCTTAACCCAGTTTCCAAAAGCAGAACTCAATTCACCTGATTCATATTAGCCCGATTTAATGAATTGGAAGAAAGCATACGTCTTCATATGCACCTCAATTTGGCCCATTCACTTTTCACACTTCCTCCTTTTGTTTTTTATCTTTCACACTTTTGACTTTCTTTATTCATCCAAATAGCAAACTCATCACCACTCAACCTGACCAACTCGGCTATGTCCCCGTGCTGCAGTTCTCTGTCTTATCTAGATCATTTGCAATTGAATGGAATAGATCCCTTTTGGACAAAGTGGATTCACCTGCTGCTGCAGTG
Source organism: Anomaloglossus baeobatrachus (assembly GCF_048569485.1). Classification (NCBI taxonomy): domain Eukaryota; kingdom Metazoa; phylum Chordata; class Amphibia; order Anura; family Aromobatidae; genus Anomaloglossus; species Anomaloglossus baeobatrachus. Next base: position 76,462 of record NW_027442366.1, read on the forward strand.
ACCACAGGTGTGATAACATCTAGAATTGGCATCTGGTGCGATCTCTCCGCTTCCACTCCAAAGAAAGTTACCTGTTTATTCCTATCATGCATTGGTTTTTGGGGTTTTCTTTGAGTAATGATGATCTCTTTAGTAGTCTGTTGGCGCCCTCTCCTGGAGGAATAGTTTGCTTGCTCTTGGACATTCTAAAAGAGAGGTCATGATAGACATTGAGCTTCTGAGCTCAATTGGGGACAGTCATGGGTGATGAATGTTTGCAACCTACTGCGAAGCCTCATACCGCAATATAAGGAACGTCAAATACTAAGAAAGGGCGGCCTATGAAAGAATTACTACTTTCAATAAGTACACTTAAACGGCTAATTGGGAATAGAAAAACTGTAAAAAGCCCTCTGAGAAAGCCCCCCTCTAACCTTTGATAGTAAGCTTTTCTGTAGTCTGCCTGTTGATGTATTTTCCGTTTGAACTGTGCACAACATGAAGAGACGGAACACTGGCGGCTTGTCACAATGCCCCCCGATGACATCACAATAGCGCTGCTGCCTAGAAAACAAGCTGCGCAGAAGAAGTTGTTCTTTGGGTGGGAGGGTGGGCTAGTGGAAGGAGGGGGCAATCTCTTTTTTTCCCGGGTGGTAGGGGGATGACAGGAGAAGGGAAGCGGGTGGTGAGAAAGGTACAGAGGGCAGGGTTTGGGGGCTGGGAAGGAAAGGGAAAAGATTAGGGTTTGGGGATGATGAAAGGGCTTTCTACGGGTAAGGATGGCAAAGGGTGGCAGTGACGGAAAGTCAGGCAACCTGTCCTGTCCGTCTTTTTGTATCGTGAATTGGAAAGACTGCAAGGGGGAGGGGAGTTGCTTGCGCCCTAAAGGAGGAGTTATTCAGATTCATTGCAGTGGGCGGCGGCTGCAAAACGCACCATTCTTCTTGTTTTGGCTCTGCAAAGCAGCCTTTTCAAGGGTTGGCTTGGGTGACAAAATGTCTTGTGTAGGCGTGGGTTTGTCTCCCTCTCGCTCTCTCTCCCTAAGATGTGTCCGGCATAGGCCAGGGTGCCACTCGAGGCCCAAACCAATTCTGGTTATCGCTTCTCGGCCTTTTGGCTAAGATCAAGTGTAGTATCTGTTCTTATCAGTTTAATATCTGATACGTCCCCTATCTGGGGACCATATATTAAATGGATTTTTAGAACAGGGAGATGGAAAAAGAGCTTGCTCTGTCCACTCCACGCATTGACCTGGTATTGCAGTACCTCCAGGAACGGTGCACCCCTTCTTAACCCAGTTTCCAAAAGCAGAACTCAATTCACCTGATTCATATTAGCCCGATTTAATGAATTGGAAGAAAGCATACGTCTTCATATGCACCTCAATTTGGCCCATTCACTTTTCACACTTCCTCCTTTTGTTTTTTATCTTTCACACTTTTGACTTTCTTTATTCATCCAAATAGCAAACTCATCACCACTCAACCTGACCAACTCGGCTATGTCCCCGTGCTGCAGTTCTCTGTCTTATCTAGATCATTTGCAATTGAATGGAATAGATCCCTTTTGGACAAAGTGGATTCACCTGCTGCTGCAGTGACCACAGGTGTGATAACATCTAGAATTGGCATCTGGTGCGATCTCTCCGCTTCCACTCCAAAGAAAGTTACCTGTTTATTCCTATCATGCATTGGTTTTTGGGGTTTTCTTTGAGTAATGATGATCTCTTTAGTAGTCTGTTGGCGCCCTCTCCTGGAGGAATAGTTTGCTTGCTCTTGGACATTCTAAAAGAGAGGTCATGATAGACATTGAGCTTCTGAGCTCAATTGGGGACAGTCATGGGTGATGAATGTTTGCAACCTACTGCGAAGCCTCATACCGCAATATAAGGAACGTCAAATACTAAGAAAGGGCGGCCTATGAAAGAATTACTACTTTCAATAAGTACACTTAAACGGCTAATTGGGAATAGAAAAACTGTAAAAAGCCCTCTGAGAAAGCCCCCCTCTAACCTTTGATAGTAAGCTTTTCTGTAGTCTGCCTGTTGATGTATTTTCCGTTTGAACTGTGCACAACATGAAGAGACGGAACACTGGCGGCTTGTCACAATGCCCCCCGATGACATCACAATAGCGCTGCTGCCTAGAAAACAAGCTGCGCAGAAGAAGTTGTTCTTTGGGTGGGAGGGTGGGCTAGTGGAAGGAGGGGGCAATCTCTTTTTTTCCCGGGTGGTAGGGGGATGACAGGAGAAGGGAAGCGGGTGGTGAGAAAGGTACAGAGGGCAGGGTTTGGGGGCTGGGAAGGAAAGGGAAAAGATTAGGGTTTGGGGATGATGAAAGGGCTTTCTACGGGTAAGGATGGCAAAGGGTGGCAGTGACGGAAAGTCAGGCAACCTGTCCTGTCCGTCTTTTTGTATCGTGAATTGGAAAGACTGCAAGGGGGAGGGGAGTTGCTTGCGCCCTAAAGGAGGAGTTATTCAGATTCATTGCAGTGGGCGGCGGCTGCAAAACGCACCATTCTTCTTGTTTTGGCTCTGCAAAGCAGCCTTTTCAAGGGTTGGCTTGGGTGACAAAATGTCTTGTGTAGGCGTGGGTTTGTCTCCCTCTCGCTCTCTCTCCCTAAGATGTGTCCGGCATAGGCCAGGGTGCCACTCGAGGCCCAAACCAATTCTGGTTATCGCTTCTCGGCCTTTTGGCTAAGATCAAGTGTAGTATCTGTTCTTATCAGTTTAATATCTGATACGTCCCCTATCTGGGGACCATATATTAAATGGATTTTTAGAACAGGGAGATGGAAAAAGAGCTTGCTCTGTCCACTCCACGCATTGACCTGGTATTGCAGTACCTCCAGGAACGGTGCACCCCTTCTTAACCCAGTTTCCAAAAGCAGAACTCAATTCACCTGATTCATATTAGCCCGATTTAATGAATTGGAAGAAAGCATACGTCTTCATATGCACCTCAATTTGGCCCATTCACTTTTCACACTTCCTCCTTTTGTTTTTTATCTTTCACACTTTTGACTTTCTTTATTCATCCAAATAGCAAACTCATCACCACTCAACCTGACCAACTCGGCTATGTCCCCGTGCTGCAGTTCTCTGTCTTATCTAGATCATTTGCAATTGAATGGAATAGATCCCTTTTGGACAAAGTGGATTCACCTGCTGCTGCAGTGACCACAGGTGTGATAACATCTAGAATTGGCATCTGGTGCGATCTCTCCGCTTCCACTCCAAAGAAAGTTACCTGTTTATTCCTATCATGCATTGGTTTTTGGGGTTTTCTTTGAGTAATGATGATCTCTTTAGTAGTCTGTTGGCGCCCTCTCCTGGAGGAATAGTTTGCTTGCTCTTGGACATTCTAAAAGAGAGGTCATGATAGACATTGAGCTTCTGAGCTCAATTGGGGACAGTCATGGGTGATGAATGTTTGCAACCTACTGCGAAGCCTCATACCGCAATATAAGGAACGTCAAATACTAAGAAAGGGCGGCCTATGAAAGAATTACTACTTTCAATAAGTACACTTAAACGGCTAATTGGGAATAGAAAAACTGTAAAAAGCCCTCTGAGAAAGCCCCCCTCTAACCTTTGATAGTAAGCTTTTCTGTAGTCTGCCTGTTGATGTATTTTCCGTTTGAACTGTGCACAACATGAAGAGACGGAACACTGGCGGCTTGTCACAATGCCCCCCGATGACATCACAATAGCGCTGCTGCCTAGAAAACAAGCTGCGCAGAAGAAGTTGTTCTTTGGGTGGGAGGGTGGGCTAGTGGAAGGAGGGGGCAATCTCTTTTTTTCCCGGGTGGTAGGGGGATGACAGGAGAAGGGAAGCGGGTGGTGAGAAAGGTACAGAGGGCAGGGTTTGGGGGCTGGGAAGGAAAGGGAAAAGATTAGGGTTTGGGGATGATGAAAGGGCTTTCTACGGGTAAGGATGGCAAAGGGTGGCAGTGACGGAAAGTCAGGCAACCTGTCCTGTCCGTCTTTTTGTATCGTGAATTGGAAAGACTGCAAGGGGGAGGGGAGTTGCTTGCGCCCTAAAGGAGGAGTTATTCAGATTCATTGCAGTGGGCGGCGGCTGCAAAACGCACCATTCTTCTTGTTTTGGCTCTGCAAAGCAGCCTTTTCAAGGGTTGGCTTGGGTGACAAAATGTCTTGTGTAGGCGTGGGTTTGTCTCCCTCTCGCTCTCTCTCCCTAAGATGTGTCCGGCATAGGCCAGGGTGCCACTCGAGGCCCAAACCAATTCTGGTTATCGCTTCTCGGCCTTTTGGCTAAGATCAAGTGTAGTATCTGTTCTTATCAGTTTAATATCTGATACGTCCCCTATCTGGGGACCATATATTAAATGGATTTTTAGAACAGGGAGATGGAAAAAGAGCTTGCTCTGTCCACTCCACGCATTGACCTGGTATTGCAGTACCTCCAGGAACGGTGCACCCCTTCTTAACCCAGTTTCCAAAAGCAGAACTCAATTCACCTGATTCATATTAGCCCGATTTAATGAATTGGAAGAAAGCATACGTCTTCATATGCACCTCAATTTGGCCCATTCACTTTTCACACTTCCTCCTTTTGTTTTTTATCTTTCACACTTTTGACTTTCTTTATTCATCCAAATAGCAAACTCATCACCACTCAACCTGACCAACTCGGCTATGTCCCCGTGCTGCAGTTCTCTGTCTTATCTAGATCATTTGCAATTGAATGGAATAGATCCCTTTTGGACAAAGTGGATTCACCTGCTGCTGCAGTGACCACAGGTGTGATAACATCTAGAATTGGCATCTGGTGCGATCTCTCCGCTTCCACTCCAAAGAAAGTTACCTGTTTATTCCTATCATGCATTGGTTTTTGGGGTTTTCTTTGAGTAATGATGATCTCTTTAGTAGTCTGTTGGCGCCCTCTCCTGGAGGAATAGTTTGCTTGCTCTTGGACATTCTAAAAGAGAGGTCATGATAGACATTGAGCTTCTGAGCTCAATTGGGGACAGTCATGGGTGATGAATGTTTGCAACCTACTGCGAAGCCTCATACCGCAATATAAGGAACGTCAAATACTAAGAAAGGGCGGCCTATGAAAGAATTACTACTTTCAATAAGTACACTTAAACGGCTAATTGGGAATAGAAAAACTGTAAAAAGCCCTCTGAGAAAGCCCCCCTCTAACCTTTGATAGTAAGCTTTTCTGTAGTCTGCCTGTTGATGTATTTTCCGTTTGAACTGTGCACAACATGAAGAGACGGAACACTGGCGGCTTGTCACAATGCCCCCCGATGACATCACAATAGCGCTGCTGCCTAGAAAACAAGCTGCGCAGAAGAAGTTGTTCTTTGGGTGGGAGGGTGGGCTAGTGGAAGGAGGGGGCAATCTCTTTTTTTCCCGGGTGGTAGGGGGATGACAGGAGAAGGGAAGCGGGTGGTGAGAAAGGTACAGAGGGCAGGGTTTGGGGGCTGGGAAGGAAAGGGAAAAGATTAGGGTTTGGGGATGATGAAAGGGCTTTCTACGGGTAAGGATGGCAAAGGGTGGCAGTGACGGAAAGTCAGGCAACCTGTCCTGTCCGTCTTTTTGTATCGTGAATTGGAAAGACTGCAAGGGGGAGGGGAGTTGCTTGCGCCCTAAAGGAGGAGTTATTCAGATTCATTGCAGTGGGCGGCGGCTGCAAAACGCACCATTCTTCTTGTTTTGGCTCTGCAAAGCAGCCTTTTCAAGGGTTGGCTTGGGTGACAAAATGTCTTGTGTAGGCGTGGGTTTGTCTCCCTCTCGCTCTCTCTCCCTAAGATGTGTCCGGCATAGGCCAGGGTGCCACTCGAGGCCCAAACCAATTCTGGTTATCGCTTCTCGGCCTTTTGGCTAAGATCAAGTGTAGTATCTGTTCTTATCAGTTTAATATCTGATACGTCCCCTATCTGGGGACCATATATTAAATGGATTTTTAGAACAGGGAGATGGAAAAAGAGCTTGCTCTGTCCACTCCACGCATTGACCTGGTATTGCAGTACCTCCAGGAACGGTGCACCCCTTCTTAACCCAGTTTCCAAAAGCAGAACTCAATTCACCTGATTCATATTAGCCCGATTTAATGAATTGGAAGAAAGCATACGTCTTCATATGCACCTCAATTTGGCCCATTCACTTTTCACACTTCCTCCTTTTGTTTTTTATCTTTCACACTTTTGACTTTCTTTATTCATCCAAATAGCAAACTCATCACCACTCAACCTGACCAACTCGGCTATGTCCCCGTGCTGCAGTTCTCTGTCTTATCTAGATCATTTGCAATTGAATGGAATAGATCCCTTTTGGACAAAGTGGATTCACCTGCTGCTGCAGTGACCACAGGTGTGATAACATCTAGAATTGGCATCTGGTGCGATCTCTCCGCTTCCACTCCAAAGAAAGTTACCTGTTTATTCCTATCATGCATTGGTTTTTGGGGTTTTCTTTGAGTAATGATGATCTCTTTAGTAGTCTGTTGGCGCCCTCTCCTGGAGGAATAGTTTGCTTGCTCTTGGACATTCTAAAAGAGAGGTCATGATAGACATTGAGCTTCTGAGCTCAATTGGGGACAGTCATGGGTGATGAATGTTTGCAACCTACTGCGAAGCCTCATACCGCAATATAAGGAACGTCAAATACTAAGAAAGGGCGGCCTATGAAAGAATTACTACTTTCAATAAGTACACTTAAACGGCTAATTGGGAATAGAAAAACTGTAAAAAGCCCTCTGAGAAAGCCCCCCTCTAACCTTTGATAGTAAGCTTTTCTGTAGTCTGCCTGTTGATGTATTTTCCGTTTGAACTGTGCACAACATGAAGAGACGGAACACTGGCGGCTTGTCACAATGCCCCCCGATGACATCACAATAGCGCTGCTGCCTAGAAAACAAGCTGCGCAGAAGAAGTTGTTCTTTGGGTGGGAGGGTGGGCTAGTGGAAGGAGGGGGCAATCTCTTTTTTTCCCGGGTGGTAGGGGGATGACAGGAGAAGGGAAGCGGGTGGTGAGAAAGGTACAGAGGGCAGGGTTTGGGGGCTGGGAAGGAAAGGGAAAAGATTAGGGTTTGGGGATGATGAAAGGGCTTTCTACGGGTAAGGATGGCAAAGGGTGGCAGTGACGGAAAGTCAGGCAACCTGTCCTGTCCGTCTTTTTGTATCGTGAATTGGAAAGACTGCAAGGGGGAGGGGAGTTGCTTGCGCCCTAAAGGAGGAGTTATTCAGATTCATTGCAGTGGGCGGCGGCTGCAAAACGCACCATTCTTCTTGTTTTGGCTCTGCAAAGCAGCCTTTTCAAGGGTTGGCTTGGGTGACAAAATGTCTTGTGTAGGCGTGGGTTTGTCTCCCTCTCGCTCTCTCTCCCTAAGATGTGTCCGGCATAGGCCAGGGTGCCACTCGAGGCCCAAACCAATTCTGGTTATCGCTTCTCGGCCTTTTGGCTAAGATCAAGTGTAGTATCTGTTCTTATCAGTTTAATATCTGATACGTCCCCTATCTGGGGACCATATATTAAATGGATTTTTAGAACAGGGAGATGGAAAAAGAGCTTGCTCTGTCCACTCCACGCATTGACCTGGTATTGCAGTACCTCCAGGAACGGTGCACCCCTTCTTAACCCAGTTTCCAAAAGCAGAACTCAATTCACCTGATTCATATTAGCCCGATTTAATGAATTGGAAGAAAGCATACGTCTTCATATGCACCTCAATTTGGCCCATTCACTTTTCACACTTCCTCCTTTTGTTTTTTATCTTTCACACTTTTGACTTTCTTTATTCATCCAAATAGCAAACTCATCACCACTCAACCTGACCAACTCGGCTATGTCCCCGTGCTGCAGTTCTCTGTCTTATCTAGATCATTTGCAATTGAATGGAATAGATCCCTTTTGGACAAAGTGGATTCACCTGCTGCTGCAGTGACCACAGGTGTGATAACATCTAGAATTGGCATCTGGTGCGATCTCTCCGCTTCCACTCCAAAGAAAGTTACCTGTTTATTCCTATCATGCATTGGTTTTTGGGGTTTTCTTTGAGTAATGATGATCTCTTTAGTAGTCTGTTGGCGCCCTCTCCTGGAGGAATAGTTTGCTTGCTCTTGGACATTCTAAAAGAGAGGTCATGATAGACATTGAGCTTCTGAGCTCAATTGGGGACAGTCATGGGTGATGAATGTTTGCAACCTACTGCGAAGCCTCATACCGCAATATAAGGAACGTCAAATACTAAGAAAGGGCGGCCTATGAAAGAATTACTACTTTCAATAAGTACACTTAAACGGCTAATTGGGAATAGAAAAACTGTAAAAAGCCCTCTGAGAAAGCCCCCCTCTAACCTTTGATAGTAAGCTTTTCTGTAGTCTGCCTGTTGATGTATTTTCCGTTTGAACTGTGCACAACATGAAGAGACGGAACACTGGCGGCTTGTCACAATGCCCCCCGATGACATCACAATAGCGCTGCTGCCTAGAAAACAAGCTGCGCAGAAGAAGTTGTTCTTTGGGTGGGAGGGTGGGCTAGTGGAAGGAGGGGGCAATCTCTTTTTTTCCCGGGTGGTAGGGGGATGACAGGAGAAGGGAAGCGGGTGGTGAGAAAGGTACAGAGGGCAGGGTTTGGGGGCTGGGAAGGAAAGGGAAAAGATTAGGGTTTGGGGATGATGAAAGGGCTTTCTACGGGTAAGGATGGCAAAGGGTGGCAGTGACGGAAAGTCAGGCAACCTGTCCTGTCCGTCTTTTTGTATCGTGAATTGGAAAGACTGCAAGGGGGAGGGGAGTTGCTTGCGCCCTAAAGGAGGAGTTATTCAGATTCATTGCAGTGGGCGGCGGCTGCAAAACGCACCATTCTTCTTGTTTTGGCTCTGCAAAGCAGCCTTTTCAAGGGTTGGCTTGGGTGACAAAATGTCTTGTGTAGGCGTGGGTTTGTCTCCCTCTCGCTCTCTCTCCCTAAGATGTGTCCGGCATAGGCCAGGGTGCCACTCGAGGCCCAAACCAATTCTGGTTATCGCTTCTCGGCCTTTTGGCTAAGATCAAGTGTAGTATCTGTTCTTATCAGTTTAATATCTGATACGTCCCCTATCTGGGGACCATATATTAAATGGATTTTTAGAACAGGGAGATGGAAAAAGAGCTTGCTCTGTCCACTCCACGCATTGACCTGGTATTGCAGTACCTCCAGGAACGGTGCACCCCTTCTTAACCCAGTTTCCAAAAGCAGAACTCAATTCACCTGATTCATATTAGCCCGATTTAATGAATTGGAAGAAAGCATACGTCTTCATATGCACCTCAATTTGGCCCATTCACTTTTCACACTTCCTCCTTTTGTTTTTTATCTTTCACACTTTTGACTTTCTTTATTCATCCAAATAGCAAACTCATCACCACTCAACCTGACCAACTCGGCTATGTCCCCGTGCTGCAGTTCTCTGTCTTATCTAGATCATTTGCAATTGAATGGAATAGATCCCTTTTGGACAAAGTGGATTCACCTGCTGCTGCAGTGACCACAGGTGTGATAACATCTAGAATTGGCATCTGGTGCGATCTCTCCGCTTCCACTCCAAAGAAAGTTACCTGTTTATTCCTATCATGCATTGGTTTTTGGGGTTTTCTTTGAGTAATGATGATCTCTTTAGTAGTCTGTTGGCGCCCTCTCCTGGAGGAATAGTTTGCTTGCTCTTGGACATTCTAAAAGAGAGGTCATGATAGACATTGAGCTTCTGAGCTCAATTGGGGACAGTCATGGGTGATGAATGTTTGCAACCTACTGCGAAGCCTCATACCGCAATATAAGGAACGTCAAATACTAAGAAAGGGCGGCCTATGAAAGAATTACTACTTTCAATAAGTACACTTAAACGGCTAATTGGGAATAGAAAAACTGTAAAAAGCCCTCTGAGAAAGCCCCCCTCTAACCTTTGATAGTAAGCTTTTCTGTAGTCTGCCTGTTGATGTATTTTCCGTTTGAACTGTGCACAACATGAAGAGACGGAACACTGGCGGCTTGTCACAATGCCCCCCGATGACATCACAATAGCGCTGCTGCCTAGAAAACAAGCTGCGCAGAAGAAGTTGTTCTTTGGGTGGGAGGGTGGGCTAGTGGAAGGAGGGGGCAATCTCTTTTTTTCCCGGGTGGTAGGGGGATGACAGGAGAAGGGAAGCGGGTGGTGAGAAAGGTACAGAGGGCAGGGTTTGGGGGCTGGGAAGGAAAGGGAAAAGATTAGGGTTTGGGGATGATGAAAGGGCTTTCTACGGGTAAGGATGGCAAAGGGTGGCAGTGACGGAAAGTCAGGCAACCTGTCCTGTCCGTCTTTTTGTATCGTGAATTGGAAAGACTGCAAGGGGGAGGGGAGTTGCTTGCGCCCTAAAGGAGGAGTTATTCAGATTCATTGCAGTGGGCGGCGGCTGCAAAACGCACCATTCTTCTTGTTTTGGCTCTGCAAAGCAGCCTTTTCAAGGGTTGGCTTGGGTGACAAAATGTCTTGTGTAGGCGTGGGTTTGTCTCCCTCTCGCTCTCTCTCCCTAAGATGTGTCCGGCATAGGCCAGGGTGCCACTCGAGGCCCAAACCAATTCTGGTTATCGCTTCTCGGCCTTTTGGCTAAGATCAAGTGTAGTATCTGTGAGGCTCGGCAGATGCAATGCACACTGGAAGGTTGCGCTTGCTAGTACTCTTAATGTATAGTATATTCATCTAGAGGAAAACATGGCCCTACCAGGATCGAGGCTATTAGACTGAGTAAGTGTGGGGGCTATGGTGCAATGTGCCCCAGGACTGACGACCCTGGAGTGAGTCTGAGCTTGCTGGCTTGGGACCCCGGCGAGCCTTGGGCTCTGTAGCACACCGTACCTTGCCCTTTCATACTTTCTGAGCATATTGCTCTATCCCGGCCTTCTGGCTAGGAAGGAAAATTTTTATAATCATGGTCGGAGGTCCGTTCAGCTTTGGGCTGAGAAACCAACACCCGGTTGGAGGTCCGGGTCAGCTTCGGCTGAGAAACCAACACCCGGTTGGAGGTCTGGGTCAGCTTCGGCTGAGAAACCAACACCCGGTTGGAGGTCCGGGTCAGCTTCGGCTGAGAAACCAACACCCGGTTGGAGGTCCGGTTAGCCTTGGGCTGAGAAACCAACACCGGTTGACGGTCCGGGCAGTTTCGGCTGCGAAACCAACAACTAGTAGCTCTCTACTCCACTTGGGTAAGATGCCTGGGTGGACGCTGGGAGCAACGACAAGGCTCAACCAGGCTTCGGCTTGGGGGAGCACCGAAGATCCCTGACCCTTGCTGTGGCCTTCTGGCTCGGAGGGACGGGGTTGATTTTTGGGGACCCTCTCCTCACGGAGGGGTCCACACGAATCCTAGCCTTTGCACTGTTTTTGGTGTGACTTCGGTCATGCATTTTTTGCGGTGCTTTGGAAAGCTTCATTAAATCAAAAATCTGTTCTTATCAGTTTAATATCTGATACGTCCCCTATCTGGGGACCATATATTAAATGGATTTTTAGAACAGGGAGATGGAAAAAGAGCTTGCTCTGTCCACTCCACGCATTGACCTGGTATTGCAGTACCTCCAGGAACGGTGCACCCCTTCTTAACCCAGTTTCCAAAAGCAGAACTCAATTCACCTGATTCATATTAGCCCGATTTAATGAATTGGAAGAAAGCATACGTCTTCATATGCACCTCAATTTGGCCCATTCACTTTTCACACTTCCTCCTTTTGTTTTTTATCTTTCACACTTTTGACTTTCTTTATTCATCCAAATAGCAAACTCATCACCACTCAACCTGACCAACTCGGCTATGTCCCCGTGCTGCAGTTCTCTGTCTTATCTAGATCATTTGCAATTGAATGGAATAGATCCCTTTTGGACAAAGTGGATTCACCTGCTGCTGCAGTGACCACAGGTGTGATAACATCTAGAATTGGCATCTGGTGCGATCTCTCCGCTTCCACTCCAAAGAAAGTTACCTGTTTATTCCTATCATGCATTGGTTTTTGGGGTTTTCTTTGAGTAATGATGATCTCTTTAGTAGTCTGTTGGCGCCCTCTCCTGGAGGAATAGTTTGCTTGCTCTTGGACATTCTAAAAGAGAGGTCATGATAGACATTGAGCTTCTGAGCTCAATTGGGGACAGTCATGGGTGATGAATGTTTGCAACCTACTGCGAAGCCTCATACCGCAATATAAGGAACGTCAAATACTAAGAAAGGGCGGCCTATGAAAGAATTACTACTTTCAATAAGTACACTTAAACGGCTAATTGGGAATAGAAAAACTGTAAAAAGCCCTCTGAGAAAGCCCCCCTCTAACCTTTGATAGTAAGCTTTTCTGTAGTCTGCCTGTTGATGTATTTTCCGTTTGAACTGTGCACAACATGAAGAGACGGAACACTGGCGGCTTGTCACAATGCCCCCCGATGACATCACAATAGCGCTGCTGCCTAGAAAACAAGCTGCGCAGAAGAAGTTGTTCTTTGGGTGGGAGGGTGGGCTAGTGGAAGGAGGGGGCAATCTCTTTTTTTCCCGGGTGGTAGGGGGATGACAGGAGAAGGGAAGCGGGTGGTGAGAAAGGTACAGAGGGCAGGGTTTGGGGGCTGGGAAGGAAAGGGAAAAGATTAGGGTTTGGGGATGATGAAAGGGCTTTCTACGGGTAAGGATGGCAAAGGGTGGCAGTGACGGAAAGTCAGGCAACCTGTCCTGTCCGTCTTTTTGTATCGTGAATTGGAAAGACTGCAAGGGGGAGGGGAGTTGCTTGCGCCCTAAAGGAGGAGTTATTCAGATTCATTGCAGTGGGCGGCGGCTGCAAAACGCACCATTCTTCTTGTTTTGGCTCTGCAAAGCAGCCTTTTCAAGGGTTGGCTTGGGTGACAAAATGTCTTGTGTAGGCGTGGGTTTGTCTCCCTCTCGCTCTCTCTCCCTAAGATGTGTCCGGCATAGGCCAGGGTGCCACTCGAGGCCCAAACCAATTCTGGTTATCGCTTCTCGGCCTTTTGGCTAAGATCAAGTGTAGTGTTGTTCGAAGAGGTGGTTTAAGCTCCAGGCCACCTTAGTACAATGATACAATGCACACTGGAAGGTTGCGCTTGCTAGTACTCTGGGTGGATAGTATATTCATCTAGTGGAAAACATGGCCCTACCAGGATCAAGGCTATTAGACTGAGTAAGGATGGGGGGCTATGGTACAACGTGCCCCAGGACTGACGACCCTGGAGTGAGTCTGAGCTTGCTGGCTTGGGACCCCGGCAAGCCTTGGGCTCTGTAGCACACCGTACCTTGCCTTTTCATACTTTTTGAGCATATTACCCTATCCCGGCCTTCTGGCTAGGAAGGGAAATTTTTATAATCCCGGTCGGAGGTCTGGTCAGCTTTGGGCTGAGAAACTAACACCCGGTTGGAGGTCCGGGTCAGCTTCGGCTGAGAAACCAACACCCGGTTGGAGGTCTGGGTCAGCTTCGGCTGAGAAACCAACACCCGGTTGGAGGTCCGGTTAGCCTTGGGCTGAGAAACCAACACCGGTTGACGGTCCGGGCAGTTTCGGCTGCGAAACCAACAACTAGTAGCTCTCTACTCCACTTGGGTAAGATGCCTGGGTGGACGCTGGGAGCAACGACAAGGCTCAACCAGGCTTCGGCTTGGGGGAGCACCGAAGATCCCTGACCCTTGCTGTGGCCTTCTGGCTCGGAGGGACGGGGTTGATTTTTGGGGACCCTCTCCTCACGGTGGGGTCCACACGAATCCTAGCCTTTGCACTGTTTTTGGTGTGACTTCGGTCATACATTTTTTGTGGTGCTTTGGAAAGCTTCATTAAATCAAAAAAATCTGTTCTTATCAGTTTAATATCTGATACGTCCCCTATCTGGGGACCATATATTAAATGGATTTTTAGAACAGGGAGATGGAAAAAGAGCTTGCTCTGTCCACTCCACGCATTGACCTGGTATTGCAGTACCTCCAGGAACGGTGCACCCCTTCTTAACCCAGTTTCCAAAAGCAGAACTCAATTCACCTGATTCATATTAGCCCGATTTAATGAATTGGAAGAAAGCATACGTCTTCATATGCACCTCAATTTGGCCCATTCACTTTTCACACTTCCTCCTTTTGTTTTTTATCTTTCACACTTTTGACTTTCTTTATTCATCCAAATAGCAAACTCATCACCACTCAACCTGACCAACTCGGCTATGTCCCCGTGCTGCAGTTCTCTGTCTTATCTAGATCATTTGCAATTGAATGGAATAGATCCCTTTTGGACAAAGTGGATTCACCTGCTGCTGCAGTGACCACAGGTGTGATAACATCTAGAATTGGCATCTGGTGCGATCTCTCCGCTTCCACTCCAAAGAAAGTTACCTGTTTATTCCTATCATGCATTGGTTTTTGGGGTTTTCTTTGAGTAATGATGATCTCTTTAGTAGTCTGTTGGCGCCCTCTCCTGGAGGAATAGTTTGCTTGCTCTTGGACATTCTAAAAGAGAGGTCATGATAGACATTGAGCTTCTGAGCTCAATTGGGGACAGTCATGGGTGATGAATGTTTGCAACCTACTGCGAAGCCTCATACCGCAATATAAGGAACGTCAAATACTAAGAAAGGGCGGCCTATGAAAGAATTACTACTTTCAATAAGTACACTTAAACGGCTAATTGGGAATAGAAAAACTGTAAAAAGCCCTCTGAGAAAGCCCCCCTCTAACCTTTGATAGTAAGCTTTTCTGTAGTCTGCCTGTTGATGTATTTTCCGTTTGAACTGTGCACAACATGAAGAGACGGAACACTGGCGGCTTGTCACAATGCCCCCCGATGACATCACAATAGCGCTGCTGCCTAGAAAACAAGCTGCGCAGAAGAAGTTGTTCTTTGGGTGGGAGGGTGGGCTAGTGGAAGGAGGGGGCAATCTCTTTTTTTCCCGGGTGGTAGGGGGATGACAGGAGAAGGGAAGCGGGTGGTGAGAAAGGTACAGAGGGCAGGGTTTGGGGGCTGGGAAGGAAAGGGAAAAGATTAGGGTTTGGGGATGATGAAAGGGCTTTCTACGGGTAAGGATGGCAAAGGGTGGCAGTGACGGAAAGTCAGGCAACCTGTCCTGTCCGTCTTTTTGTATCGTGAATTGGAAAGACTGCAAGGGGGAGGGGAGTTGCTTGCGCCCTAAAGGAGGAGTTATTCAGATTCATTGCAGTGGGCGGCGGCTGCAAAACGCACCATTCTTCTTGTTTTGGCTCTGCAAAGCAGCCTTTTCAAGGGTTGGCTTGGGTGACAAAATGTCTTGTGTAGGCGTGGGTTTGTCTCCCTCTCGCTCTCTCTCCCTAAGATGTGTCCGGCATAGGCCAGGGTGCCACTCGAGGCCCAAACCAATTCTGGTTATCGCTTCTCGGCCTTTTGGCTAAGATCAAGTGTAGTATCTGTTCTTATCAGTTTAATATCTGATACGTCCCCTATCTGGGGACCATATATTAAATGGATTTTTAGAACAGGGAGATGGAAAAAGAGCTTGCTCTGTCCACTCCACGCATTGACCTGGTATTGCAGTACCTCCAGGAACGGTGCACCCCTTCTTAACCCAGTTTCCAAAAGCAGAACTCAATTCACCTGATTCATATTAGCCCGATTTAATGAATTGGAAGAAAGCATACGTCTTCATATGCACCTCAATTTGGCCCATTCACTTTTCACACTTCCTCCTTTTGTTTTTTATCTTTCACACTTTTGACTTTCTTTATTCATCCAAATAGCAAACTCATCACCACTCAACCTGACCAACTCGGCTATGTCCCCGTGCTGCAGTTCTCTGTCTTATCTAGATCATTTGCAATTGAATGGAATAGATCCCTTTTGGACAAAGTGGATTCACCTGCTGCTGCAGTGACCACAGGTGTGATAACATCTAGAATTGGCATCTGGTGCGATCTCTCCGCTTCCACTCCAAAGAAAGTTACCTGTTTATTCCTATCATGCATTGGTTTTTGGGGTTTTCTTTGAGTAATGATGATCTCTTTAGTAGTCTGTTGGCGCCCTCTCCTGGAGGAATAGTTTGCTTGCTCTTGGACATTCTAAAAGAGAGGTCATGATAGACATTGAGCTTCTGAGCTCAATTGGGGACAGTCATGGGTGATGAATGTTTGCAACCTACTGCGAAGCCTCATACCGCAATATAAGGAACGTCAAATACTAAGAAAGGGCGGCCTATGAAAGAATTACTACTTTCAATAAGTACACTTAAACGGCTAATTGGGAATAGAAAAACTGTAAAAAGCCCTCTGAGAAAGCCCCCCTCTAACCTTTGATAGTAAGCTTTTCTGTAGTCTGCCTGTTGATGTATTTTCCGTTTGAACTGTGCACAACATGAAGAGACGGAACACTGGCGGCTTGTCACAATGCCCCCCGATGACATCACAATAGCGCTGCTGCCTAGAAAACAAGCTGCGCAGAAGAAGTTGTTCTTTGGGTGGGAGGGTGGGCTAGTGGAAGGAGGGGGCAATCTCTTTTTTTCCCGGGTGGTAGGGGGATGACAGGAGAAGGGAAGCGGGTGGTGAGAAAGGTACAGAGGGCAGGGTTTGGGGGCTGGGAAGGAAAGGGAAAAGATTAGGGTTTGGGGATGATGAAAGGGCTTTCTACGGGTAAGGATGGCAAAGGGTGGCAGTGACGGAAAGTCAGGCAACCTGTCCTGTCCGTCTTTTTGTATCGTGAATTGGAAAGACTGCAAGGGGGAGGGGAGTTGCTTGCGCCCTAAAGGAGGAGTTATTCAGATTCATTGCAGTGGGCGGCGGCTGCAAAACGCACCATTCTTCTTGTTTTGGCTCTGCAAAGCAGCCTTTTCAAGGGTTGGCTTGGGTGACAAAATGTCTTGTGTAGGCGTGGGTTTGTCTCCCTCTCGCTCTCTCTCCCTAAGATGTGTCCGGCATAGGCCAGGGTGCCACTCGAGGCCCAAACCAATTCTGGTTATCGCTTCTCGGCCTTTTGGCTAAGATCAAGTGTAGTATCTGTTCTTATCAGTTTAATATCTGATACGTCCCCTATCTGGGGACCATATATTAAATGGATTTTTAGAACAGGGAGATGGAAAAAGAGCTTGCTCTGTCCACTCCACGCATTGACCTGGTATTGCAGTACCTCCAGGAACGGTGCACCCCTTCTTAACCCAGTTTCCAAAAGCAGAACTCAATTCACCTGATTCATATTAGCCCGATTTAATGAATTGGAAGAAAGCATACGTCTTCATATGCACCTCAATTTGGCCCATTCACTTTTCACACTTCCTCCTTTTGTTTTTTATCTTTCACACTTTTGACTTTCTTTATTCATCCAAATAGCAAACTCATCACCACTCAACCTGACCAACTCGGCTATGTCCCCGTGCTGCAGTTCTCTGTCTTATCTAGATCATTTGCAATTGAATGGAATAGATCCCTTTTGGACAAAGTGGATTCACCTGCTGCTGCAGTGACCACAGGTGTGATAACATCTAGAATTGGCATCTGGTGCGATCTCTCCGCTTCCACTCCAAAGAAAGTTACCTGTTTATTCCTATCATGCATTGGTTTTTGGGGTTTTCTTTGAGTAATGATGATCTCTTTAGTAGTCTGTTGGCGCCCTCTCCTGGAGGAATAGTTTGCTTGCTCTTGGACATTCTAAAAGAGAGGTCATGATAGACATTGAGCTTCTGAGCTCAATTGGGGACAGTCATGGGTGATGAATGTTTGCAACCTACTGCGAAGCCTCATACCGCAATATAAGGAACGTCAAATACTAAGAAAGGGCGGCCTATGAAAGAATTACTACTTTCAATAAGTACACTTAAACGGCTAATTGGGAATAGAAAAACTGTAAAAAGCCCTCTGAGAAAGCCCCCCTCTAACCTTTGATAGTAAGCTTTTCTGTAGTCTGCCTGTTGATGTATTTTCCGTTTGAACTGTGCACAACATGAAGAGACGGAACACTGGCGGCTTGTCACAATGCCCCCCGATGACATCACAATAGCGCTGCTGCCTAGAAAACAAGCTGCGCAGAAGAAGTTGTTCTTTGGGTGGGAGGGTGGGCTAGTGGAAGGAGGGGGCAATCTCTTTTTTTCCCGGGTGGTAGGGGGATGACAGGAGAAGGGAAGCGGGTGGTGAGAAAGGTACAGAGGGCAGGGTTTGGGGGCTGGGAAGGAAAGGGAAAAGATTAGGGTTTGGGGATGATGAAAGGGCTTTCTACGGGTAAGGATGGCAAAGGGTGGCAGTGACGGAAAGTCAGGCAACCTGTCCTGTCCGTCTTTTTGTATCGTGAATTGGAAAGACTGCAAGGGGGAGGGGAGTTGCTTGCGCCCTAAAGGAGGAGTTATTCAGATTCATTGCAGTGGGCGGCGGCTGCAAAACGCACCATTCTTCTTGTTTTGGCTCTGCAAAGCAGCCTTTTCAAGGGTTGGCTTGGGTGACAAAATGTCTTGTGTAGGCGTGGGTTTGTCTCCCTCTCGCTCTCTCTCCCTAAGATGTGTCCGGCATAGGCCAGGGTGCCACTCGAGGCCCAAACCAATTCTGGTTATCGCTTCTCGGCCTTTTGGCTAAGATCAAGTGTAGTATCTGTTCTTATCAGTTTAATATCTGATACGTCCCCTATCTGGGGACCATATATTAAATGGATTTTTAGAACAGGGAGATGGAAAAAGAGCTTGCTCTGTCCACTCCACGCATTGACCTGGTATTGCAGTACCTCCAGGAACGGTGCACCCCTTCTTAACCCAGTTTCCAAAAGCAGAACTCAATTCACCTGATTCATATTAGCCCGATTTAATGAATTGGAAGAAAGCATACGTCTTCATATGCACCTCAATTTGGCCCATTCACTTTTCACACTTCCTCCTTTTGTTTTTTATCTTTCACACTTTTGACTTTCTTTATTCATCCAAATAGCAAACTCATCACCACTCAACCTGACCAACTCGGCTATGTCCCCGTGCTGCAGTTCTCTGTCTTATCTAGATCATTTGCAATTGAATGGAATAGATCCCTTTTGGACAAAGTGGATTCACCTGCTGCTGCAGTGACCACAGGTGTGATAACATCTAGAATTGGCATCTGGTGCGATCTCTCCGCTTCCACTCCAAAGAAAGTTACCTGTTTATTCCTATCATGCATTGGTTTTTGGGGTTTTCTTTGAGTAATGATGATCTCTTTAGTAGTCTGTTGGCGCCCTCTCCTGGAGGAATAGTTTGCTTGCTCTTGGACATTCTAAAAGAGAGGTCATGATAGACATTGAGCTTCTGAGCTCAATTGGGGACAGTCATGGGTGATGAATGTTTGCAACCTACTGCGAAGCCTCATACCGCAATATAAGGAACGTCAAATACTAAGAAAGGGCGGCCTATGAAAGAATTACTACTTTCAATAAGTACACTTAAACGGCTAATTGGGAATAGAAAAACTGTAAAAAGCCCTCTGAGAAAGCCCCCCTCTAACCTTTGATAGTAAGCTTTTCTGTAGTCTGCCTGTTGATGTATTTTCCGTTTGAACTGTGCACAACATGAAGAGACGGAACACTGGCGGCTTGTCACAATGCCCCCCGATGACATCACAATAGCGCTGCTGCCTAGAAAACAAGCTGCGCAGAAGAAGTTGTTCTTTGGGTGGGAGGGTGGGCTAGTGGAAGGAGGGGGCAATCTCTTTTTTTCCCGGGTGGTAGGGGGATGACAGGAGAAGGGAAGCGGGTGGTGAGAAAGGTACAGAGGGCAGGGTTTGGGGGCTGGGAAGGAAAGGGAAAAGATTAGGGTTTGGGGATGATGAAAGGGCTTTCTACGGGTAAGGATGGCAAAGGGTGGCAGTGACGGAAAGTCAGGCAACCTGTCCTGTCCGTCTTTTTGTATCGTGAATTGGAAAGACTGCAAGGGGGAGGGGAGTTGCTTGCGCCCTAAAGGAGGAGTTATTCAGATTCATTGCAGTGGGCGGCGGCTGCAAAACGCACCATTCTTCTTGTTTTGGCTCTGCAAAGCAGCCTTTTCAAGGGTTGGCTTGGGTGACAAAATGTCTTGTGTAGGCGTGGGTTTGTCTCCCTCTCGCTCTCTCTCCCTAAGATGTGTCCGGCATAGGCCAGGGTGCCACTCGAGGCCCAAACCAATTCTGGTTATCGCTTCTCGGCCTTTTGGCTAAGATCAAGTGTAGTATCTGTTCTTATCAGTTTAATATCTGATACGTCCCCTATCTGGGGACCATATATTAAATGGATTTTTAGAACAGGGAGATGGAAAAAGAGCTTGCTCTGTCCACTCCACGCATTGACCTGGTATTGCAGTACCTCCAGGAACGGTGCACCCCTTCTTAACCCAGTTTCCAAAAGCAGAACTCAATTCACCTGATTCATATTAGCCCGATTTAATGAATTGGAAGAAAGCATACGTCTTCATATGCACCTCAATTTGGCCCATTCACTTTTCACACTTCCTCCTTTTGTTTTTTATCTTTCACACTTTTGACTTTCTTTATTCATCCAAATAGCAAACTCATCACCACTCAACCTGACCAACTCGGCTATGTCCCCGTGCTGCAGTTCTCTGTCTTATCTAGATCATTTGCAATTGAATGGAATAGATCCCTTTTGGACAAAGTGGATTCACCTGCTGCTGCAGTGACCACAGGTGTGATAACATCTAGAATTGGCATCTGGTGCAATCTCTCCGCTTCCACTCCAAAGAAAGTTACCTGTTTATTCCTATCATGCATTGGTTTTTGGGGTTTTCTTTGAGTAATGATGATCTCTTTAGTAGTCTGTTGGCGCCCTCTCCTGGAGGAATAGTTTGCTTGCTCTTGGACATTCTAAAAGAGAGGTCATGATAGACATTGAGCTTCTGAGCTCAATTGGGGACAGTCATGGGTGATGAATGTTTGCAACCTACTGCGAAGCCTCATACCGCAATATAAGGAACGTCAAATACTAAGAAAGGGCGGCCTATGAAAGAATTACTACTTTCAATAAGTACACTTAAACGGCTAATTGGGAATAGAAAAACTGTAAAAAGCCCTCTGAGAAAGCCCCCCTCTAACCTTTGATAGTAAGCTTTTCTGTAGTCTGCCTGTTGATGTATTTTCCGTTTGAACTGTGCACAACATGAAGAGACGGAACACTGGCGGCTTGTCACAATGCCCCCCGATGACATCACAATAGCGCTGCTGCCTAGAAAACAAGCTGCGCAGAAGAAGTTGTTCTTTGGGTGGGAGGGTGGGCTAGTGGAAGGAGGGGGCAATCTCTTTTTTTCCCGGGTGGTAGGGGGATGACAGGAGAAGGGAAGCGGGTGGTGAGAAAGGTACAGAGGGCAGGGTTTGGGGGCTGGGAAGGAAAGGGAAAAGATTAGGGTTTGGGGATGATGAAAGGGCTTTCTACGGGTAAGGATGGCAAAGGGTGGCAGTGACGGAAAGTCAGGCAACCTGTCCTGTCCGTCTTTTTGTATCGTGAATTGGAAAGACTGCAAGGGGGAGGGGAGTTGCTTGCGCCCTAAAGGAGGAGTTATTCAGATTCATTGCAGTGGGCGGCGGCTGCAAAACGCACCATTCTTCTTGTTTTGGCTCTGCAAAGCAGCCTTTTCAAGGGTTGGCTTGGGTGACAAAATGTCTTGTGTAGGCGTGGGTTTGTCTCCCTCTCGCTCTCTCTCCCTAAGATGTGTCCGGCATAGGCCAGGGTGCCACTCGAGGCCCAAACCAATTCTGGTTATCGCTTCTCGGCCTTTTGGCTAAGATCAAGTGTAGTATCTGTTCTTATCAGTTTAATATCTGATACGTCCCCTATCTGGGGACCATATATTAAATGGATTTTTAGAACAGGGAGATGGAAAAAGAGCTTGCTCTGTCCACTCCACGCATTGACCTGGTATTGCAGTACCTCCAGGAACGGTGCACCCCTTCTTAACCCAGTTTCCAAAAGCAGAACTCAATTCACCTGATTCATATTAGCCCGATTTAATGAATTGGAAGAAAGCATACGTCTTCATATGCACCTCAATTTGGCCCATTCACTTTTCACACTTCCTCCTTTTGTTTTTTATCTTTCACACTTTTGACTTTCTTTATTCATCCAAATAGCAAACTCATCACCACTCAACCTGACCAACTCGGCTATGTCCCCGTGCTGCAGTTCTCTGTCTTATCTAGATCATTTGCAATTGAATGGAATAGATCCCTTTTGGACAAAGTGGATTCACCTGCTGCTGCAGTGACCACAGGTGTGATAACATCTAGAATTGGCATCTGGTGCGATCTCTCCGCTTCCACTCCAAAGAAAGTTACCTGTTTATTCCTATCATGCATTGGTTTTTGGGGTTTTCTTTGAGTAATGATGATCTCTTTAGTAGTCTGTTGGCGCCCTCTCCTGGAGGAATAGTTTGCTTGCTCTTGGACATTCTAAAAGAGAGGTCATGATAGACATTGAGCTTCTGAGCTCAATTGGGGACAGTCATGGGTGATGAATGTTTGCAACCTACTGCGAAGCCTCATACCGCAATATAAGGAACGTCAAATACTAAGAAAGGGCGGCCTATGAAAGAATTACTACTTTCAATAAGTACACTTAAACGGCTAATTGGGAATAGAAAAACTGTAAAAAGCCCTCTGAGAAAGCCCCCCTCTAACCTTTGATAGTAAGCTTTTCTGTAGTCTGCCTGTTGATGTATTTTCCGTTTGAACTGTGCACAACATGAAGAGACGGAACACTGGCGGCTTGTCACAATGCCCCCCGATGACATCACAATAGCGCTGCTGCCTAGAAAACAAGCTGCGCAGAAGAAGTTGTTCTTTGGGTGGGAGGGTGGGCTAGTGGAAGGAGGGGGCAATCTCTTTTTTTCCCGGGTGGTAGGGGGATGACAGGAGAAGGGAAGCGGGTGGTGAGAAAGGTACAGAGGGCAGGGTTTGGGGGCTGGGAAGGAAAGGGAAAAGATTAGGGTTTGGGGATGATGAAAGGGCTTTCTACGGGTAAGGATGGCAAAGGGTGGCAGTGACGGAAAGTCAGGCAACCTGTCCTGTCCGTCTTTTTGTATCGTGAATTGGAAAGACTGCAAGGGGGAGGGGAGTTGCTTGCGCCCTAAAGGAGGAGTTATTCAGATTCATTGCAGTGGGCGGCGGCTGCAAAACGCACCATTCTTCTTGTTTTGGCTCTGCAAAGCAGCCTTTTCAAGGGTTGGCTTGGGTGACAAAATGTCTTGTGTAGGCGTGGGTTTGTCTCCCTCTCGCTCTCTCTCCCTAAGATGTGTCCGGCATAGGCCAGGGTGCCACTCGAGGCCCAAACCAATTCTGGTTATCGCTTCTCGGCCTTTTGGCTAAGATCAAGTGTAGTCCCTTCATTGGGTTTGCCTTGGTCTTGGCTGGGAGGGGCCCGGGCTTGCACAACCGCCGGCCTCGGGGATTGTTGCGCCTTTTGGTGCTTACGTCCCCTTATGGCTGGTGGTTCCTGGGCTCGGGAGGCGATCACCTGCGGCACTGCGCTTTTGTGTGGTGGCCGATGACCGTTTTCTGAAATTTGCGGATGAAATCTCATCTGTTCTTATCAGTTTAATATCTGATACGTCCCCTATCTGGGGACCATATATTAAATGGATTTTTAGAACAGGGAGATGGAAAAAGAGCTTGCTCTGTCCACTCCACGCATTGACCTGGTATTGCAGTACCTCCAGGAACGGTGCACCCCTTCTTAACCCAGTTTCCAAAAGCAGAACTCAATTCACCTGATTCATATTAGCCCGATTTAATGAATTGGAAGAAAGCATACGTCTTCATATGCACCTCAATTTGGCCCATTCACTTTTCACACTTCCTCCTTTTGTTTTTTATCTTTCACACTTTTGACTTTCTTTATTCATCCAAATAGCAAACTCATCACCACTCAACCTGACCAACTCGGCTATGTCCCCGTGCTGCAGTTCTCTGTCTTATCTAGATCATTTGCAATTGAATGGAATAGATCCCTTTTGGACAAAGTGGATTCACCTGCTGCTGCAGTGACCACAGGTGTGATAACATCTAGAATTGGCATCTGGTGCGATCTCTCCGCTTCCACTCCAAAGAAAGTTACCTGTTTATTCCTATCATGCATTGGTTTTTGGGGTTTTCTTTGAGTAATGATGATCTCTTTAGTAGTCTGTTGGCGCCCTCTCCTGGAGGAATAGTTTGCTTGCTCTTGGACATTCTAAAAGAGAGGTCATGATAGACATTGAGCTTCTGAGCTCAATTGGGGACAGTCATGGGTGATGAATGTTTGCAACCTACTGCGAAGCCTCATACCGCAATATAAGGAACGTCAAATACTAAGAAAGGGCGGCCTATGAAAGAATTACTACTTTCAATAAGTACACTTAAACGGCTAATTGGGAATAGAAAAACTGTAAAAAGCCCTCTGAGAAAGCCCCCCTCTAACCTTTGATAGTAAGCTTTTCTGTAGTCTGCCTGTTGATGTATTTTCCGTTTGAACTGTGCACAACATGAAGAGACGGAACACTGGCGGCTTGTCACAATGCCCCCCGATGACATCACAATAGCGCTGCTGCCTAGAAAACAAGCTGCGCAGAAGAAGTTGTTCTTTGGGTGGGAGGGTGGGCTAGTGGAAGGAGGGGGCAATCTCTTTTTTTCCCGGGTGGTAGGGGGATGACAGGAGAAGGGAAGCGGGTGGTGAGAAAGGTACAGAGGGCAGGGTTTGGGGGCTGGGAAGGAAAGGGAAAAGATTAGGGTTTGGGGATGATGAAAGGGCTTTCTACGGGTAAGGATGGCAAAGGGTGGCAGTGACGGAAAGTCAGGCAACCTGTCCTGTCCGTCTTTTTGTATCGTGAATTGGAAAGACTGCAAGGGGGAGGGGAGTTGCTTGCGCCCTAAAGGAGGAGTTATTCAGATTCATTGCAGTGGGCGGCGGCTGCAAAACGCACCATTCTTCTTGTTTTGGCTCTGCAAAGCAGCCTTTTCAAGGGTTGGCTTGGGTGACAAAATGTCTTGTGTAGGCGTGGGTTTGTCTCCCTCTCGCTCTCTCTCCCTAAGATGTGTCCGGCATAGGCCAGGGTGCCACTCGAGGCCCAAACCAATTCTGGTTATCGCTTCTCGGCCTTTTGGCTAAGATCAAGTGTAGTATCTGTTCTTATCAGTTTAATATCTGATACGTCCCCTATCTGGGGACCATATATTAAATGGATTTTTAGAACAGGGAGATGGAAAAAGAGCTTGCTCTGTCCACTCCACGCATTGACCTGGTATTGCAGTACCTCCAGGAACGGTGCACCCCTTCTTAACCCAGTTTCCAAAAGCAGAACTCAATTCACCTGATTCATATTAGCCCGATTTAATGAATTGGAAGAAAGCATACGTCTTCATATGCACCTCAATTTGGCCCATTCACTTTTCACACTTCCTCCTTTTGTTTTTTATCTTTCACACTTTTGACTTTCTTTATTCATCCAAATAGCAAACTCATCACCACTCAACCTGACCAACTCGGCTATGTCCCCGTGCTGCAGTTCTCTGTCTTATCTAGATCATTTGCAATTGAATGGAATAGATCCCTTTTGGACAAAGTGGATTCACCTGCTGCTGCAGTGACCACAGGTGTGATAACATCTAGAATTGGCATCTGGTGCGATCTCTCCGCTTCCACTCCAAAGAAAGTTACCTGTTTATTCCTATCATGCATTGGTTTTTGGGGTTTTCTTTGAGTAATGATGATCTCTTTAGTAGTCTGTTGGCGCCCTCTCCTGGAGGAATAGTTTGCTTGCTCTTGGACATTCTAAAAGAGAGGTCATGATAGACATTGAGCTTCTGAGCTCAATTGGGGACAGTCATGGGTGATGAATGTTTGCAACCTACTGCGAAGCCTCATACCGCAATATAAGGAACGTCAAATACTAAGAAAGGGCGGCCTATGAAAGAATTACTACTTTCAATAAGTACACTTAAACGGCTAATTGGGAATAGAAAAACTGTAAAAAGCCCTCTGAGAAAGCCCCCCTCTAACCTTTGATAGTAAGCTTTTCTGTAGTCTGCCTGTTGATGTATTTTCCGTTTGAACTGTGCACAACATGAAGAGACGGAACACTGGCGGCTTGTCACAATGCCCCCCGATGACATCACAATAGCGCTGCTGCCTAGAAAACAAGCTGCGCAGAAGAAGTTGTTCTTTGGGTGGGAGGGTGGGCTAGTGGAAGGAGGGGGCAATCTCTTTTTTTCCCGGGTGGTAGGGGGATGACAGGAGAAGGGAAGCGGGTGGTGAGAAAGGTACAGAGGGCAGGGTTTGGGGGCTGGGAAGGAAAGGGAAAAGATTAGGGTTTGGGGATGATGAAAGGGCTTTCTACGGGTAAGGATGGCAAAGGGTGGCAGTGACGGAAAGTCAGGCAACCTGTCCTGTCCGTCTTTTTGTATCGTGAATTGGAAAGACTGCAAGGGGGAGGGGAGTTGCTTGCGCCCTAAAGGAGGAGTTATTCAGATTCATTGCAGTGGGCGGCGGCTGCAAAACGCACCATTCTTCTTGTTTTGGCTCTGCAAAGCAGCCTTTTCAAGGGTTGGCTTGGGTGACAAAATGTCTTGTGTAGGCGTGGGTTTGTCTCCCTCTCGCTCTCTCTCCCTAAGATGTGTCCGGCATAGGCCAGGGTGCCACTCGAGGCCCAAACCAATTCTGGTTATCGCTTCTCGGCCTTTTGGCTAAGATCAAGTGTAGTATCTGTTCTTATCAGTTTAATATCTGATACGTCCCCTATCTGGGGACCATATATTAAATGGATTTTTAGAACAGGGAGATGGAAAAAGAGCTTGCTCTGTCCACTCCACGCATTGACCTGGTATTGCAGTACCTCCAGGAACGGTGCACCCCTTCTTAACCCAGTTTCCAAAAGCAGAACTCAATTCACCTGATTCATATTAGCCCGATTTAATGAATTGGAAGAAAGCATACGTCTTCATATGCACCTCAATTTGGCCCATTCACTTTTCACACTTCCTCCTTTTGTTTTTTATCTTTCACACTTTTGACTTTCTTTATTCATCCAAATAGCAAACTCATCACCACTCAACCTGACCAACTCGGCTATGTCCCCGTGCTGCAGTTCTCTGTCTTATCTAGATCATTTGCAATTGAATGGAATAGATCCCTTTTGGACAAAGTGGATTCACCTGCTGCTGCAGTGACCACAGGTGTGATAACATCTAGAATTGGCATCTGGTGCGATCTCTCCGCTTCCACTCCAAAGAAAGTTACCTGTTTATTCCTATCATGCATTGGTTTTTGGGGTTTTCTTTGAGTAATGATGATCTCTTTAGTAGTCTGTTGGCGCCCTCTCCTGGAGGAATAGTTTGCTTGCTCTTGGACATTCTAAAAGAGAGGTCATGATAGACATTGAGCTTCTGAGCTCAATTGGGGACAGTCATGGGTGATGAATGTTTGCAACCTACTGCGAAGCCTCATACCGCAATATAAGGAACGTCAAATACTAAGAAAGGGCGGCCTATGAAAGAATTACTACTTTCAATAAGTACACTTAAACGGCTAATTGGGAATAGAAAAACTGTAAAAAGCCCTCTGAGAAAGCCCCCCTCTAACCTTTGATAGTAAGCTTTTCTGTAGTCTGCCTGTTGATGTATTTTCCGTTTGAACTGTGCACAACATGAAGAGACGGAACACTGGCGGCTTGTCACAATGCCCCCCGATGACATCACAATAGCGCTGCTGCCTAGAAAACAAGCTGCGCAGAAGAAGTTGTTCTTTGGGTGGGAGGGTGGGCTAGTGGAAGGAGGGGGCAATCTCTTTTTTTCCCGGGTGGTAGGGGGATGACAGGAGAAGGGAAGCGGGTGGTGAGAAAGGTACAGAGGGCAGGGTTTGGGGGCTGGGAAGGAAAGGGAAAAGATTAGGGTTTGGGGATGATGAAAGGGCTTTCTACGGGTAAGGATGGCAAAGGGTGGCAGTGACGGAAAGTCAGGCAACCTGTCCTGTCCGTCTTTTTGTATCGTGAATTGGAAAGACTGCAAGGGGGAGGGGAGTTGCTTGCGCCCTAAAGGAGGAGTTATTCAGATTCATTGCAGTGGGCGGCGGCTGCAAAACGCACCATTCTTCTTGTTTTGGCTCTGCAAAGCAGCCTTTTCAAGGGTTGGCTTGGGTGACAAAATGTCTTGTGTAGGCGTGGGTTTGTCTCCCTCTCGCTCTCTCTCCCTAAGATGTGTCCGGCATAGGCCAGGGTGCCACTCGAGGCCCAAACCAATTCTGGTTATCGCTTCTCGGCCTTTTGGCTAAGATCAAGTGTAGTATCTGTTCTTATCAGTTTAATATCTGATACGTCCCCTATCTGGGGACCATATATTAAATGGATTTTTAGAACAGGGAGATGGAAAAAGAGCTTGCTCTGTCCACTCCACGCATTGACCTGGTATTGCAGTACCTCCAGGAACGGTGCACCCCTTCTTAACCCAGTTTCCAAAAGCAGAACTCAATTCACCTGATTCATATTAGCCCGATTTAATGAATTGGAAGAAAGCATACGTCTTCATATGCACCTCAATTTGGCCCATTCACTTTTCACACTTCCTCCTTTTGTTTTTTATCTTTCACACTTTTGACTTTCTTTATTCATCCAAATAGCAAACTCATCACCACTCAACCTGACCAACTCGGCTATGTCCCCGTGCTGCAGTTCTCTGTCTTATCTAGATCATTTGCAATTGAATGGAATAGATCCCTTTTGGACAAAGTGGATTCACCTGCTGCTGCAGTGACCACAGGTGTGATAACATCTAGAATTGGCATCTGGTGCGATCTCTCCGCTTCCACTCCAAAGAAAGTTACCTGTTTATTCCTATCATGCATTGGTTTTTGGGGTTTTCTTTGAGTAATGATGATCTCTTTAGTAGTCTGTTGGCGCCCTCTCCTGGAGGAATAGTTTGCTTGCTCTTGGACATTCTAAAAGAGAGGTCATGATAGACATTGAGCTTCTGAGCTCAATTGGGGACAGTCATGGGTGATGAATGTTTGCAACCTACTGCGAAGCCTCATACCGCAATATAAGGAACGTCAAATACTAAGAAAGGGCGGCCTATGAAAGAATTACTACTTTCAATAAGTACACTTAAACGGCTAATTGGGAATAGAAAAACTGTAAAAAGCCCTCTGAGAAAGCCCCCCTCTAACCTTTGATAGTAAGCTTTTCTGTAGTCTGCCTGTTGATGTATTTTCCGTTTGAACTGTGCACAACATGAAGAGACGGAACACTGGCGGCTTGTCACAATGCCCCCCGATGACATCACAATAGCGCTGCTGCCTAGAAAACAAGCTGCGCAGAAGAAGTTGTTCTTTGGGTGGGAGGGTGGGCTAGTGGAAGGAGGGGGCAATCTCTTTTTTTCCCGGGTGGTAGGGGGATGACAGGAGAAGGGAAGCGGGTGGTGAGAAAGGTACAGAGGGCAGGGTTTGGGGGCTGGGAAGGAAAGGGAAAAGATTAGGGTTTGGGGATGATGAAAGGGCTTTCTACGGGTAAGGATGGCAAAGGGTGGCAGTGACGGAAAGTCAGGCAACCTGTCCTGTCCGTCTTTTTGTATCGTGAATTGGAAAGACTGCAAGGGGGAGGGGAGTTGCTTGCGCCCTAAAGGAGGAGTTATTCAGATTCATTGCAGTGGGCGGCGGCTGCAAAACGCACCATTCTTCTTGTTTTGGCTCTGCAAAGCAGCCTTTTCAAGGGTTGGCTTGGGTGACAAAATGTCTTGTGTAGGCGTGGGTTTGTCTCCCTCTCGCTCTCTCTCCCTAAGATGTGTCCGGCATAGGCCAGGGTGCCACTCGAGGCCCAAACCAATTCTGGTTATCGCTTCTCGGCCTTTTGGCTAAGATCAAGTGTAGTATCTGTTCTTATCAGTTTAATATCTGATACGTCCCCTATCTGGGGACCATATATTAAATGGATTTTTAGAACAGGGAGATGGAAAAAGAGCTTGCTCTGTCCACTCCACGCATTGACCTGGTATTGCAGTACCTCCAGGAACGGTGCACCCCTTCTTAACCCAGTTTCCAAAAGCAGAACTCAATTCACCTGATTCATATTAGCCCGATTTAATGAATTGGAAGAAAGCATACGTCTTCATATGCACCTCAATTTGGCCCATTCACTTTTCACACTTCCTCCTTTTGTTTTTTATCTTTCACACTTTTGACTTTCTTTATTCATCCAAATAGCAAACTCATCACCACTCAACCTGACCAACTCGGCTATGTCCCCGTGCTGCAGTTCTCTGTCTTATCTAGATCATTTGCAATTGAATGGAATAGATCCCTTTTGGACAAAGTGGATTCACCTGCTGCTGCAGTGACCACAGGTGTGATAACATCTAGAATTGGCATCTGGTGCGATCTCTCCGCTTCCACTCCAAAGAAAGTTACCTGTTTATTCCTATCATGCATTGGTTTTTGGGGTTTTCTTTGAGTAATGATGATCTCTTTAGTAGTCTGTTGGCGCCCTCTCCTGGAGGAATAGTTTGCTTGCTCTTGGACATTCTAAAAGAGAGGTCATGATAGACATTGAGCTTCTGAGCTCAATTGGGGACAGTCATGGGTGATGAATGTTTGCAACCTACTGCGAAGCCTCATACCGCAATATAAGGAACGTCAAATACTAAGAAAGGGCGGCCTATGAAAGAATTACTACTTTCAATAAGTACACTTAAACGGCTAATTGGGAATAGAAAAACTGTAAAAAGCCCTCTGAGAAAGCCCCCCTCTAACCTTTGATAGTAAGCTTTTCTGTAGTCTGCCTGTTGATGTATTTTCCGTTTGAACTGTGCACAACATGAAGAGACGGAACACTGGCGGCTTGTCACAATGCCCCCCGATGACATCACAATAGCGCTGCTGCCTAGAAAACAAGCTGCGCAGAAGAAGTTGTTCTTTGGGTGGGAGGGTGGGCTAGTGGAAGGAGGGGGCAATCTCTTTTTTTCCCGGGTGGTAGGGGGATGACAGGAGAAGGGAAGCGGGTGGTGAGAAAGGTACAGAGGGCAGGGTTTGGGGGCTGGGAAGGAAAGGGAAAAGATTAGGGTTTGGGGATGATGAAAGGGCTTTCTACGGGTAAGGATGGCAAAGGGTGGCAGTGACGGAAAGTCAGGCAACCTGTCCTGTCCGTCTTTTTGTATCGTGAATTGGAAAGACTGCAAGGGGGAGGGGAGTTGCTTGCGCCCTAAAGGAGGAGTTATTCAGATTCATTGCAGTGGGCGGCGGCTGCAAAACGCACCATTCTTCTTGTTTTGGCTCTGCAAAGCAGCCTTTTCAAGGGTTGGCTTGGGTGACAAAATGTCTTGTGTAGGCGTGGGTTTGTCTCCCTCTCGCTCTCTCTCCCTAAGATGTGTCCGGCATAGGCCAGGGTGCCACTCGAGGCCCAAACCAATTCTGGTTATCGCTTCTCGGCCTTTTGGCTAAGATCAAGTGTAGTATCGTTCGAAAAGGTGGTTTAAGGCTCCGGCCACCTTAGTACAATGATGCAATGCACACTGGAAGGTTGCACTTGTTAGTACTTTGGGAGGATAGTATATCCATCTAGAGGAAACCATGGCCCTACCAGGATTGAGGCTATTAGACTGAGTAAGTGTGGGGGTTATGGTGCAATGTGCCCCAGGAATGGACACCCTGGAGGGAGTCTGAACTTGCTAGGTTGGGACCCTGGTAAGCCTCAGACTCTGTCGCACGCCGCGCCTTGCCTATTCATACTTTCCAAGCATATTGCCCTATCCTGGCCTTCTGGCTAAGAAGGGAAATTTTTATAATCCCGGTCGGAGGTCCGGTCAGCTTTGGGCTGAGAAACCAACACCCGGTTGGAGGTCCGGGTCAGCTTTGGCTGAGAAACCAACACCCGGTTGGAGGTCCGGTTAGCCTTGGGCTGAGAAACCAACACCCGGTTGGAGGTCCGGTCAGCCTTGGGCTGAGAAACCAACACCCGGTTGGAGGTCCGGTCAGCCTTGGGCTGAGAAACTAACACCGGTTGACGGTCCGGGCAGTCTCGGCTGCGAAACCAACGACTAGTAGCTCCCTACTCCACTTGGGTAAGATGCCTCGGTGGACGCTGGGAGCAACAACAAGGCTCAACCAGGCTTCGGCTTGGGGGAGCACCGAAGATCCCTGACCCTTGCTGTGGCCTTCTGGCTCGGAGGGACGGGGTTGATTTTTGGGGATCCTCTTCTCACGGAGGGGTCCACACGAATCCTAGCCTTTGCACTGTTTTTGGTGTGACTTCGGTCATGCATTTTTGCGGTGCTTTGGAAAGCTTCATTAAATCAAAAATCTGTTCTTATCAGTTTAATATCTGATACGTCCCCTATCTGGGGACCATATATTAAATGGATTTTTAGAACAGGGAGATGGAAAAAGAGCTTGCTCTGTCCACTCCACGCATTGACCTGGTATTGCAGTACCTCCAGGAACGGTGCACCCCTTCTTAACCCAGTTTCCAAAAGCAGAACTCAATTCACCTGATTCATATTAGCCCGATTTAATGAATTGGAAGAAAGCATACGTCTTCATATGCACCTCAATTTGGCCCATTCACTTTTCACACTTCCTCCTTTTGTTTTTTATCTTTCACACTTTTGACTTTCTTTATTCATCCAAATAGCAAACTCATCACCACTCAACCTGACCAACTCGGCTATGTCCCCGTGCTGCAGTTCTCTGTCTTATCTAGATCATTTGCAATTGAATGGAATAGATCCCTTTTGGACAAAGTGGATTCACCTGCTGCTGCAGTGACCACAGGTGTGATAACATCTAGAATTGGCATCTGGTGCGATCTCTCCGCTTCCACTCCAAAGAAAGTTACCTGTTTATTCCTATCATGCATTGGTTTTTGGGGTTTTCTTTGAGTAATGATGATCTCTTTAGTAGTCTGTTGGCGCCCTCTCCTGGAGGAATAGTTTGCTTGCTCTTGGACATTCTAAAAGAGAGGTCATGATAGACATTGAGCTTCTGAGCTCAATTGGGGACAGTCATGGGTGATGAATGTTTGCAACCTACTGCGAAGCCTCATACCGCAATATAAGGAACGTCAAATACTAAGAAAGGGCGGCCTATGAAAGAATTACTACTTTCAATAAGTACACTTAAACGGCTAATTGGGAATAGAAAAACTGTAAAAAGCCCTCTGAGAAAGCCCCCCTCTAACCTTTGATAGTAAGCTTTTCTGTAGTCTGCCTGTTGATGTATTTTCCGTTTGAACTGTGCACAACATGAAGAGACGGAACACTGGCGGCTTGTCACAATGCCCCCCGATGACATCACAATAGCGCTGCTGCCTAGAAAACAAGCTGCGCAGAAGAAGTTGTTCTTTGGGTGGGAGGGTGGGCTAGTGGAAGGAGGGGGCAATCTCTTTTTTTCCCGGGTGGTAGGGGGATGACAGGAGAAGGGAAGCGGGTGGTGAGAAAGGTACAGAGGGCAGGGTTTGGGGGCTGGGAAGGAAAGGGAAAAGATTAGGGTTTGGGGATGATGAAAGGGCTTTCTACGGGTAAGGATGGCAAAGGGTGGCAGTGACGGAAAGTCAGGCAACCTGTCCTGTCCGTCTTTTTGTATCGTGAATTGGAAAGACTGCAAGGGGGAGGGGAGTTGCTTGCGCCCTAAAGGAGGAGTTATTCAGATTCATTGCAGTGGGCGGCGGCTGCAAAACGCACCATTCTTCTTGTTTTGGCTCTGCAAAGCAGCCTTTTCAAGGGTTGGCTTGGGTGACAAAATGTCTTGTGTAGGCGTGGGTTTGTCTCCCTCTCGCTCTCTCTCCCTAAGATGTGTCCGGCATAGGCCAGGGTGCCACTCGAGGCCCAAACCAATTCTGGTTATCGCTTCTCGGCCTTTTGGCTAAGATCAAGTGTAGTATCTGTTCTTATCAGTTTAATATCTGATACGTCCCCTATCTGGGGACCATATATTAAATGGATTTTTAGAACAGGGAGATGGAAAAAGAGCTTGCTCTGTCCACTCCACGCATTGACCTGGTATTGCAGTACCTCCAGGAACGGTGCACCCCTTCTTAACCCAGTTTCCAAAAGCAGAACTCAATTCACCTGATTCATATTAGCCCGATTTAATGAATTGGAAGAAAGCATACGTCTTCATATGCACCTCAATTTGGCCCATTCACTTTTCACACTTCCTCCTTTTGTTTTTTATCTTTCACACTTTTGACTTTCTTTATTCATCCAAATAGCAAACTCATCACCACTCAACCTGACCAACTCGGCTATGTCCCCGTGCTGCAGTTCTCTGTCTTATCTAGATCATTTGCAATTGAATGGAATAGATCCCTTTTGGACAAAGTGGATTCACCTGCTGCTGCAGTGACCACAGGTGTGATAACATCTAGAATTGGCATCTGGTGCGATCTCTCCGCTTCCACTCCAAAGAAAGTTACCTGTTTATTCCTATCATGCATTGGTTTTTGGGGTTTTCTTTGAGTAATGATGATCTCTTTAGTAGTCTGTTGGCGCCCTCTCCTGGAGGAATAGTTTGCTTGCTCTTGGACATTCTAAAAGAGAGGTCATGATAGACATTGAGCTTCTGAGCTCAATTGGGGACAGTCATGGGTGATGAATGTTTGCAACCTACTGCGAAGCCTCATACCGCAATATAAGGAACGTCAAATACTAAGAAAGGGCGGCCTATGAAAGAATTACTACTTTCAATAAGTACACTTAAACGGCTAATTGGGAATAGAAAAACTGTAAAAAGCCCTCTGAGAAAGCCCCCCTCTAACCTTTGATAGTAAGCTTTTCTGTAGTCTGCCTGTTGATGTATTTTCCGTTTGAACTGTGCACAACATGAAGAGACGGAACACTGGCGGCTTGTCACAATGCCCCCCGATGACATCACAATAGCGCTGCTGCCTAGAAAACAAGCTGCGCAGAAGAAGTTGTTCTTTGGGTGGGAGGGTGGGCTAGTGGAAGGAGGGGGCAATCTCTTTTTTTCCCGGGTGGTAGGGGGATGACAGGAGAAGGGAAGCGGGTGGTGAGAAAGGTACAGAGGGCAGGGTTTGGGGGCTGGGAAGGAAAGGGAAAAGATTAGGGTTTGGGGATGATGAAAGGGCTTTCTACGGGTAAGGATGGCAAAGGGTGGCAGTGACGGAAAGTCAGGCAACCTGTCCTGTCCGTCTTTTTGTATCGTGAATTGGAAAGACTGCAAGGGGGAGGGGAGTTGCTTGCGCCCTAAAGGAGGAGTTATTCAGATTCATTGCAGTGGGCGGCGGCTGCAAAACGCACCATTCTTCTTGTTTTGGCTCTGCAAAGCAGCCTTTTCAAGGGTTGGCTTGGGTGACAAAATGTCTTGTGTAGGCGTGGGTTTGTCTCCCTCTCGCTCTCTCTCCCTAAGATGTGTCCGGCATAGGCCAGGGTGCCACTCGAGGCCCAAACCAATTCTGGTTATCGCTTCTCGGCCTTTTGGCTAAGATCAAGTGTAGTATCTGTTCTTATCAGTTTAATATCTGATACGTCCCCTATCTGGGGACCATATATTAAATGGATTTTTAGAACAGGGAGATGGAAAAAGAGCTTGCTCTGTCCACTCCACGCATTGACCTGGTATTGCAGTACCTCCAGGAACGGTGCACCCCTTCTTAACCCAGTTTCCAAAAGCAGAACTCAATTCACCTGATTCATATTAGCCCGATTTAATGAATTGGAAGAAAGCATACGTCTTCATATGCACCTCAATTTGGCCCATTCACTTTTCACACTTCCTCCTTTTGTTTTTTATCTTTCACACTTTTGACTTTCTTTATTCATCCAAATAGCAAACTCATCACCACTCAACCTGACCAACTCGGCTATGTCCCCGTGCTGCAGTTCTCTGTCTTATCTAGATCATTTGCAATTGAATGG
Source organism: Anomaloglossus baeobatrachus (assembly GCF_048569485.1). Taxonomy (NCBI): domain Eukaryota; kingdom Metazoa; phylum Chordata; class Amphibia; order Anura; family Aromobatidae; genus Anomaloglossus; species Anomaloglossus baeobatrachus. The sequence continues at coordinate 112,221 of NW_027442366.1, forward strand.
AATAGATCCCTTTTGGACAAAGTGGATTCACCTGCTGCTGCAGTGACCACAGGTGTGATAACATCTAGAATTGGCATCTGGTGCGATCTCTCCGCTTCCACTCCAAAGAAAGTTACCTGTTTATTCCTATCATGCATTGGTTTTTGGGGTTTTCTTTGAGTAATGATGATCTCTTTAGTAGTCTGTTGGCGCCCTCTCCTGGAGGAATAGTTTGCTTGCTCTTGGACATTCTAAAAGAGAGGTCATGATAGACATTGAGCTTCTGAGCTCAATTGGGGACAGTCATGGGTGATGAATGTTTGCAACCTACTGCGAAGCCTCATACCGCAATATAAGGAACGTCAAATACTAAGAAAGGGCGGCCTATGAAAGAATTACTACTTTCAATAAGTACACTTAAACGGCTAATTGGGAATAGAAAAACTGTAAAAAGCCCTCTGAGAAAGCCCCCCTCTAACCTTTGATAGTAAGCTTTTCTGTAGTCTGCCTGTTGATGTATTTTCCGTTTGAACTGTGCACAACATGAAGAGACGGAACACTGGCGGCTTGTCACAATGCCCCCCGATGACATCACAATAGCGCTGCTGCCTAGAAAACAAGCTGCGCAGAAGAAGTTGTTCTTTGGGTGGGAGGGTGGGCTAGTGGAAGGAGGGGGCAATCTCTTTTTTTCCCGGGTGGTAGGGGGATGACAGGAGAAGGGAAGCGGGTGGTGAGAAAGGTACAGAGGGCAGGGTTTGGGGGCTGGGAAGGAAAGGGAAAAGATTAGGGTTTGGGGATGATGAAAGGGCTTTCTACGGGTAAGGATGGCAAAGGGTGGCAGTGACGGAAAGTCAGGCAACCTGTCCTGTCCGTCTTTTTGTATCGTGAATTGGAAAGACTGCAAGGGGGAGGGGAGTTGCTTGCGCCCTAAAGGAGGAGTTATTCAGATTCATTGCAGTGGGCGGCGGCTGCAAAACGCACCATTCTTCTTGTTTTGGCTCTGCAAAGCAGCCTTTTCAAGGGTTGGCTTGGGTGACAAAATGTCTTGTGTAGGCGTGGGTTTGTCTCCCTCTCGCTCTCTCTCCCTAAGATGTGTCCGGCATAGGCCAGGGTGCCACTCGAGGCCCAAACCAATTCTGGTTATCGCTTCTCGGCCTTTTGGCTAAGATCAAGTGTAGTATCTGTTCTTATCAGTTTAATATCTGATACGTCCCCTATCTGGGGACCATATATTAAATGGATTTTTAGAACAGGGAGATGGAAAAAGAGCTTGCTCTGTCCACTCCACGCATTGACCTGGTATTGCAGTACCTCCAGGAACGGTGCACCCCTTCTTAACCCAGTTTCCAAAAGCAGAACTCAATTCACCTGATTCATATTAGCCCGATTTAATGAATTGGAAGAAAGCATACGTCTTCATATGCACCTCAATTTGGCCCATTCACTTTTCACACTTCCTCCTTTTGTTTTTTATCTTTCACACTTTTGACTTTCTTTATTCATCCAAATAGCAAACTCATCACCACTCAACCTGACCAACTCGGCTATGTCCCCGTGCTGCAGTTCTCTGTCTTATCTAGATCATTTGCAATTGAATGGAATAGATCCCTTTTGGACAAAGTGGATTCACCTGCTGCTGCAGTGACCACAGGTGTGATAACATCTAGAATTGGCATCTGGTGCGATCTCTCCGCTTCCACTCCAAAGAAAGTTACCTGTTTATTCCTATCATGCATTGGTTTTTGGGGTTTTCTTTGAGTAATGATGATCTCTTTAGTAGTCTGTTGGCGCCCTCTCCTGGAGGAATAGTTTGCTTGCTCTTGGACATTCTAAAAGAGAGGTCATGATAGACATTGAGCTTCTGAGCTCAATTGGGGACAGTCATGGGTGATGAATGTTTGCAACCTACTGCGAAGCCTCATACCGCAATATAAGGAACGTCAAATACTAAGAAAGGGCGGCCTATGAAAGAATTACTACTTTCAATAAGTACACTTAAACGGCTAATTGGGAATAGAAAAACTGTAAAAAGCCCTCTGAGAAAGCCCCCCTCTAACCTTTGATAGTAAGCTTTTCTGTAGTCTGCCTGTTGATGTATTTTCCGTTTGAACTGTGCACAACATGAAGAGACGGAACACTGGCGGCTTGTCACAATGCCCCCCGATGACATCACAATAGCGCTGCTGCCTAGAAAACAAGCTGCGCAGAAGAAGTTGTTCTTTGGGTGGGAGGGTGGGCTAGTGGAAGGAGGGGGCAATCTCTTTTTTTCCCGGGTGGTAGGGGGATGACAGGAGAAGGGAAGCGGGTGGTGAGAAAGGTACAGAGGGCAGGGTTTGGGGGCTGGGAAGGAAAGGGAAAAGATTAGGGTTTGGGGATGATGAAAGGGCTTTCTACGGGTAAGGATGGCAAAGGGTGGCAGTGACGGAAAGTCAGGCAACCTGTCCTGTCCGTCTTTTTGTATCGTGAATTGGAAAGACTGCAAGGGGGAGGGGAGTTGCTTGCGCCCTAAAGGAGGAGTTATTCAGATTCATTGCAGTGGGCGGCGGCTGCAAAACGCACCATTCTTCTTGTTTTGGCTCTGCAAAGCAGCCTTTTCAAGGGTTGGCTTGGGTGACAAAATGTCTTGTGTAGGCGTGGGTTTGTCTCCCTCTCGCTCTCTCTCCCTAAGATGTGTCCGGCATAGGCCAGGGTGCCACTCGAGGCCCAAACCAATTCTGGTTATCGCTTCTCGGCCTTTTGGCTAAGATCAAGTGTAGTATCTGTTCTTATCAGTTTAATATCTGATACGTCCCCTATCTGGGGACCATATATTAAATGGATTTTTAGAACAGGGAGATGGAAAAAGAGCTTGCTCTGTCCACTCCACGCATTGACCTGGTATTGCAGTACCTCCAGGAACGGTGCACCCCTTCTTAACCCAGTTTCCAAAAGCAGAACTCAATTCACCTGATTCATATTAGCCCGATTTAATGAATTGGAAGAAAGCATACGTCTTCATATGCACCTCAATTTGGCCCATTCACTTTTCACACTTCCTCCTTTTGTTTTTTATCTTTCACACTTTTGACTTTCTTTATTCATCCAAATAGCAAACTCATCACCACTCAACCTGACCAACTCGGCTATGTCCCCGTGCTGCAGTTCTCTGTCTTATCTAGATCATTTGCAATTGAATGGAATAGATCCCTTTTGGACAAAGTGGATTCACCTGCTGCTGCAGTGACCACAGGTGTGATAACATCTAGAATTGGCATCTGGTGCGATCTCTCCGCTTCCACTCCAAAGAAAGTTACCTGTTTATTCCTATCATGCATTGGTTTTTGGGGTTTTCTTTGAGTAATGATGATCTCTTTAGTAGTCTGTTGGCGCCCTCTCCTGGAGGAATAGTTTGCTTGCTCTTGGACATTCTAAAAGAGAGGTCATGATAGACATTGAGCTTCTGAGCTCAATTGGGGACAGTCATGGGTGATGAATGTTTGCAACCTACTGCGAAGCCTCATACCGCAATATAAGGAACGTCAAATACTAAGAAAGGGCGGCCTATGAAAGAATTACTACTTTCAATAAGTACACTTAAACGGCTAATTGGGAATAGAAAAACTGTAAAAAGCCCTCTGAGAAAGCCCCCCTCTAACCTTTGATAGTAAGCTTTTCTGTAGTCTGCCTGTTGATGTATTTTCCGTTTGAACTGTGCACAACATGAAGAGACGGAACACTGGCGGCTTGTCACAATGCCCCCCGATGACATCACAATAGCGCTGCTGCCTAGAAAACAAGCTGCGCAGAAGAAGTTGTTCTTTGGGTGGGAGGGTGGGCTAGTGGAAGGAGGGGGCAATCTCTTTTTTTCCCGGGTGGTAGGGGGATGACAGGAGAAGGGAAGCGGGTGGTGAGAAAGGTACAGAGGGCAGGGTTTGGGGGCTGGGAAGGAAAGGGAAAAGATTAGGGTTTGGGGATGATGAAAGGGCTTTCTACGGGTAAGGATGGCAAAGGGTGGCAGTGACGGAAAGTCAGGCAACCTGTCCTGTCCGTCTTTTTGTATCGTGAATTGGAAAGACTGCAAGGGGGAGGGGAGTTGCTTGCGCCCTAAAGGAGGAGTTATTCAGATTCATTGCAGTGGGCGGCGGCTGCAAAACGCACCATTCTTCTTGTTTTGGCTCTGCAAAGCAGCCTTTTCAAGGGTTGGCTTGGGTGACAAAATGTCTTGTGTAGGCGTGGGTTTGTCTCCCTCTCGCTCTCTCTCCCTAAGATGTGTCCGGCATAGGCCAGGGTGCCACTCGAGGCCCAAACCAATTCTGGTTATCGCTTCTCGGCCTTTTGGCTAAGATCAAGTGTAGTATCTGTTCTTATCAGTTTAATATCTGATACGTCCCCTATCTGGGGACCATATATTAAATGGATTTTTAGAACAGGGAGATGGAAAAAGAGCTTGCTCTGTCCACTCCACGCATTGACCTGGTATTGCAGTACCTCCAGGAACGGTGCACCCCTTCTTAACCCAGTTTCCAAAAGCAGAACTCAATTCACCTGATTCATATTAGCCCGATTTAATGAATTGGAAGAAAGCATACGTCTTCATATGCACCTCAATTTGGCCCATTCACTTTTCACACTTCCTCCTTTTGTTTTTTATCTTTCACACTTTTGACTTTCTTTATTCATCCAAATAGCAAACTCATCACCACTCAACCTGACCAACTCGGCTATGTCCCCGTGCTGCAGTTCTCTGTCTTATCTAGATCATTTGCAATTGAATGGAATAGATCCCTTTTGGACAAAGTGGATTCACCTGCTGCTGCAGTGACCACAGGTGTGATAACATCTAGAATTGGCATCTGGTGCGATCTCTCCGCTTCCACTCCAAAGAAAGTTACCTGTTTATTCCTATCATGCATTGGTTTTTGGGGTTTTCTTTGAGTAATGATGATCTCTTTAGTAGTCTGTTGGCGCCCTCTCCTGGAGGAATAGTTTGCTTGCTCTTGGACATTCTAAAAGAGAGGTCATGATAGACATTGAGCTTCTGAGCTCAATTGGGGACAGTCATGGGTGATGAATGTTTGCAACCTACTGCGAAGCCTCATACCGCAATATAAGGAACGTCAAATACTAAGAAAGGGCGGCCTATGAAAGAATTACTACTTTCAATAAGTACACTTAAACGGCTAATTGGGAATAGAAAAACTGTAAAAAGCCCTCTGAGAAAGCCCCCCTCTAACCTTTGATAGTAAGCTTTTCTGTAGTCTGCCTGTTGATGTATTTTCCGTTTGAACTGTGCACAACATGAAGAGACGGAACACTGGCGGCTTGTCACAATGCCCCCCGATGACATCACAATAGCGCTGCTGCCTAGAAAACAAGCTGCGCAGAAGAAGTTGTTCTTTGGGTGGGAGGGTGGGCTAGTGGAAGGAGGGGGCAATCTCTTTTTTTCCCGGGTGGTAGGGGGATGACAGGAGAAGGGAAGCGGGTGGTGAGAAAGGTACAGAGGGCAGGGTTTGGGGGCTGGGAAGGAAAGGGAAAAGATTAGGGTTTGGGGATGATGAAAGGGCTTTCTACGGGTAAGGATGGCAAAGGGTGGCAGTGACGGAAAGTCAGGCAACCTGTCCTGTCCGTCTTTTTGTATCGTGAATTGGAAAGACTGCAAGGGGGAGGGGAGTTGCTTGCGCCCTAAAGGAGGAGTTATTCAGATTCATTGCAGTGGGCGGCGGCTGCAAAACGCACCATTCTTCTTGTTTTGGCTCTGCAAAGCAGCCTTTTCAAGGGTTGGCTTGGGTGACAAAATGTCTTGTGTAGGCGTGGGTTTGTCTCCCTCTCGCTCTCTCTCCCTAAGATGTGTCCGGCATAGGCCAGGGTGCCACTCGAGGCCCAAACCAATTCTGGTTATCGCTTCTCGGCCTTTTGGCTAAGATCAAGTGTAGTATCTGTTCTTATCAGTTTAATATCTGATACGTCCCCTATCTGGGGACCATATATTAAATGGATTTTTAGAACAGGGAGATGGAAAAAGAGCTTGCTCTGTCCACTCCACGCATTGACCTGGTATTGCAGTACCTCCAGGAACGGTGCACCCCTTCTTAACCCAGTTTCCAAAAGCAGAACTCAATTCACCTGATTCATATTAGCCCGATTTAATGAATTGGAAGAAAGCATACGTCTTCATATGCACCTCAATTTGGCCCATTCACTTTTCACACTTCCTCCTTTTGTTTTTTATCTTTCACACTTTTGACTTTCTTTATTCATCCAAATAGCAAACTCATCACCACTCAACCTGACCAACTCGGCTATGTCCCCGTGCTGCAGTTCTCTGTCTTATCTAGATCATTTGCAATTGAATGGAATAGATCCCTTTTGGACAAAGTGGATTCACCTGCTGCTGCAGTGACCACAGGTGTGATAACATCTAGAATTGGCATCTGGTGCGATCTCTCCGCTTCCACTCCAAAGAAAGTTACCTGTTTATTCCTATCATGCATTGGTTTTTGGGGTTTTCTTTGAGTAATGATGATCTCTTTAGTAGTCTGTTGGCGCCCTCTCCTGGAGGAATAGTTTGCTTGCTCTTGGACATTCTAAAAGAGAGGTCATGATAGACATTGAGCTTCTGAGCTCAATTGGGGACAGTCATGGGTGATGAATGTTTGCAACCTACTGCGAAGCCTCATACCGCAATATAAGGAACGTCAAATACTAAGAAAGGGCGGCCTATGAAAGAATTACTACTTTCAATAAGTACACTTAAACGGCTAATTGGGAATAGAAAAACTGTAAAAAGCCCTCTGAGAAAGCCCCCCTCTAACCTTTGATAGTAAGCTTTTCTGTAGTCTGCCTGTTGATGTATTTTCCGTTTGAACTGTGCACAACATGAAGAGACGGAACACTGGCGGCTTGTCACAATGCCCCCCGATGACATCACAATAGCGCTGCTGCCTAGAAAACAAGCTGCGCAGAAGAAGTTGTTCTTTGGGTGGGAGGGTGGGCTAGTGGAAGGAGGGGGCAATCTCTTTTTTTCCCGGGTGGTAGGGGGATGACAGGAGAAGGGAAGCGGGTGGTGAGAAAGGTACAGAGGGCAGGGTTTGGGGGCTGGGAAGGAAAGGGAAAAGATTAGGGTTTGGGGATGATGAAAGGGCTTTCTACGGGTAAGGATGGCAAAGGGTGGCAGTGACGGAAAGTCAGGCAACCTGTCCTGTCCGTCTTTTTGTATCGTGAATTGGAAAGACTGCAAGGGGGAGGGGAGTTGCTTGCGCCCTAAAGGAGGAGTTATTCAGATTCATTGCAGTGGGCGGCGGCTGCAAAACGCACCATTCTTCTTGTTTTGGCTCTGCAAAGCAGCCTTTTCAAGGGTTGGCTTGGGTGACAAAATGTCTTGTGTAGGCGTGGGTTTGTCTCCCTCTCGCTCTCTCTCCCTAAGATGTGTCCGGCATAGGCCAGGGTGCCACTCGAGGCCCAAACCAATTCTGGTTATCGCTTCTCGGACTTTTGGCTAAGATCAAGTGTAGTATCTGTTCTTATCAGTTTAATATCTGATACGTCCCCTATCTGGGGACCATATATTAAATGGATTTTTAGAACAGGGAGATGGAAAAAGAGCTTGCTCTGTCCACTCCACGCATTGACCTGGTATTGCAGTACCTCCAGGAACGGTGCACCCCTTCTTAACCCAGTTTCCAAAAGCAGAACTCAATTCACCTGATTCATATTAGCCCGATTTAATGAATTGGAAGAAAGCATACGTCTTCATATGCACCTCAATTTGGCCCATTCACTTTTCACACTTCCTCCTTTTGTTTTTTATCTTTCACACTTTTGACTTTCTTTATTCATCCAAATAGCAAACTCATCACCACTCAACCTGACCAACTCGGCTATGTCCCCGTGCTGCAGTTCTCTGTCTTATCTAGATCATTTGCAATTGAATGGAATAGATCCCTTTTGGACAAAGTGGATTCACCTGCTGCTGCAGTGACCACAGGTGTGATAACATCTAGAATTGGCATCTGGTGCGATCTCTCCGCTTCCACTCCAAAGAAAGTTACCTGTTTATTCCTATCATGCATTGGTTTTTGGGGTTTTCTTTGAGTAATGATGATCTCTTTAGTAGTCTGTTGGCGCCCTCTCCTGGAGGAATAGTTTGCTTGCTCTTGGACATTCTAAAAGAGAGGTCATGATAGACATTGAGCTTCTGAGCTCAATTGGGGACAGTCATGGGTGATGAATGTTTGCAACCTACTGCGAAGCCTCATACCGCAATATAAGGAACGTCAAATACTAAGAAAGGGCGGCCTATGAAAGAATTACTACTTTCAATAAGTACACTTAAACGGCTAATTGGGAATAGAAAAACTGTAAAAAGCCCTCTGAGAAAGCCCCCCTCTAACCTTTGATAGTAAGCTTTTCTGTAGTCTGCCTGTTGATGTATTTTCCGTTTGAACTGTGCACAACATGAAGAGACGGAACACTGGCGGCTTGTCACAATGCCCCCCGATGACATCACAATAGCGCTGCTGCCTAGAAAACAAGCTGCGCAGAAGAAGTTGTTCTTTGGGTGGGAGGGTGGGCTAGTGGAAGGAGGGGGCAATCTCTTTTTTTCCCGGGTGGTAGGGGGATGACAGGAGAAGGGAAGCGGGTGGTGAGAAAGGTACAGAGGGCAGGGTTTGGGGGCTGGGAAGGAAAGGGAAAAGATTAGGGTTTGGGGATGATGAAAGGGCTTTCTACGGGTAAGGATGGCAAAGGGTGGCAGTGACGGAAAGTCAGGCAACCTGTCCTGTCCGTCTTTTTGTATCGTGAATTGGAAAGACTGCAAGGGGGAGGGGAGTTGCTTGCGCCCTAAAGGAGGAGTTATTCAGATTCATTGCAGTGGGCGGCGGCTGCAAAACGCACCATTCTTCTTGTTTTGGCTCTGCAAAGCAGCCTTTTCAAGGGTTGGCTTGGGTGACAAAATGTCTTGTGTAGGCGTGGGTTTGTCTCCCTCTCGCTCTCTCTCCCTAAGATGTGTCCGGCATAGGCCAGGGTGCCACTCGAGGCCCAAACCAATTCTGGTTATCGCTTCTCGGCCTTTTGGCTAAGATCAAGTGTAGTATCTGTTCTTATCAGTTTAATATCTGATACGTCCCCTATCTGGGGACCATATATTAAATGGATTTTTAGAACAGGGAGATGGAAAAAGAGCTTGCTCTGTCCACTCCACGCATTGACCTGGTATTGCAGTACCTCCAGGAACGGTGCACCCCTTCTTAACCCAGTTTCCAAAAGCAGAACTCAATTCACCTGATTCATATTAGCCCGATTTAATGAATTGGAAGAAAGCATACGTCTTCATATGCACCTCAATTTGGCCCATTCACTTTTCACACTTCCTCCTTTTGTTTTTTATCTTTCACACTTTTGACTTTCTTTATTCATCCAAATAGCAAACTCATCACCACTCAACCTGACCAACTCGGCTATGTCCCCGTGCTGCAGTTCTCTGTCTTATCTAGATCATTTGCAATTGAATGGAATAGATCCCTTTTGGACAAAGTGGATTCACCTGCTGCTGCAGTGACCACAGGTGTGATAACATCTAGAATTGGCATCTGGTGCGATCTCTCCGCTTCCACTCCAAAGAAAGTTACCTGTTTATTCCTATCATGCATTGGTTTTTGGGGTTTTCTTTGAGTAATGATGATCTCTTTAGTAGTCTGTTGGCGCCCTCTCCTGGAGGAATAGTTTGCTTGCTCTTGGACATTCTAAAAGAGAGGTCATGATAGACATTGAGCTTCTGAGCTCAATTGGGGACAGTCATGGGTGATGAATGTTTGCAACCTACTGCGAAGCCTCATACCGCAATATAAGGAACGTCAAATACTAAGAAAGGGCGGCCTATGAAAGAATTACTACTTTCAATAAGTACACTTAAACGGCTAATTGGGAATAGAAAAACTGTAAAAAGCCCTCTGAGAAAGCCCCCCTCTAACCTTTGATAGTAAGCTTTTCTGTAGTCTGCCTGTTGATGTATTTTCCGTTTGAACTGTGCACAACATGAAGAGACGGAACACTGGCGGCTTGTCACAATGCCCCCCGATGACATCACAATAGCGCTGCTGCCTAGAAAACAAGCTGCGCAGAAGAAGTTGTTCTTTGGGTGGGAGGGTGGGCTAGTGGAAGGAGGGGGCAATCTCTTTTTTTCCCGGGTGGTAGGGGGATGACAGGAGAAGGGAAGCGGGTGGTGAGAAAGGTACAGAGGGCAGGGTTTGGGGGCTGGGAAGGAAAGGGAAAAGATTAGGGTTTGGGGATGATGAAAGGGCTTTCTACGGGTAAGGATGGCAAAGGGTGGCAGTGACGGAAAGTCAGGCAACCTGTCCTGTCCGTCTTTTTGTATCATGAATTGGAAAGACTGCAAGGGGGAGGGGAGTTGCTTGCGCCCTAAAGGAGGAGTTATTCAGATTCATTGCAGTGGGCGGCGGCTGCAAAACGCACCATTCTTCTTGTTTTGGCTCTGCAAAGCAGCCTTTTCAAGGGTTGGCTTGGGTGACAAAATGTCTTGTGTAGGCGTGGGTTTGTCTCCCTCTCGCTCTCTCTCCCTAAGATGTGTCCGGCATAGGCCAGGGTGCCACTCGAGGCCCAAACCAATTCTGGTTATCGCTTCTCGGCCTTTTGGCTAAGATCAAGTGTAGTATCTGTTCTTATCAGTTTAATATCTGATACGTCCCCTATCTGGGGACCATATATTAAATGGATTTTTAGAACAGGGAGATGGAAAAAGAGCTTGCTCTGTCCACTCCACGCATTGACCTGGTATTGCAGTACCTCCAGGAACGGTGCACCCCTTCTTAACCCAGTTTCCAAAAGCAGAACTCAATTCACCTGATTCATATTAGCCCGATTTAATGAATTGGAAGAAAGCATACGTCTTCATATGCACCTCAATTTGGCCCATTCACTTTTCACACTTCCTCCTTTTGTTTTTTATCTTTCACACTTTTGACTTTCTTTATTCATCCAAATAGCAAACTCATCACCACTCAACCTGACCAACTCGGCTATGTCCCCGTGCTGCAGTTCTCTGTCTTATCTAGATCATTTGCAATTGAATGGAATAGATCCCTTTTGGACAAAGTGGATTCACCTGCTGCTGCAGTGACCACAGGTGTGATAACATCTAGAATTGGCATCTGGTGCGATCTCTCCGCTTCCACTCCAAAGAAAGTTACCTGTTTATTCCTATCATGCATTGGTTTTTGGGGTTTTCTTTGAGTAATGATGATCTCTTTAGTAGTCTGTTGGCGCCCTCTCCTGGAGGAATAGTTTGCTTGCTCTTGGACATTCTAAAAGAGAGGTCATGATAGACATTGAGCTTCTGAGCTCAATTGGGGACAGTCATGGGTGATGAATGTTTGCAACCTACTGCGAAGCCTCATACCGCAATATAAGGAACGTCAAATACTAAGAAAGGGCGGCCTATGAAAGAATTACTACTTTCAATAAGTACACTTAAACGGCTAATTGGGAATAGAAAAACTGTAAAAAGCCCTCTGAGAAAGCCCCCCTCTAACCTTTGATAGTAAGCTTTTCTGTAGTCTGCCTGTTGATGTATTTTCCGTTTGAACTGTGCACAACATGAAGAGACGGAACACTGGCGGCTTGTCACAATGCCCCCCGATGACATCACAATAGCGCTGCTGCCTAGAAAACAAGCTGCGCAGAAGAAGTTGTTCTTTGGGTGGGAGGGTGGGCTAGTGGAAGGAGGGGGCAATCTCTTTTTTTCCCGGGTGGTAGGGGGATGACAGGAGAAGGGAAGCGGGTGGTGAGAAAGGTACAGAGGGCAGGGTTTGGGGGCTGGGAAGGAAAGGGAAAAGATTAGGGTTTGGGGATGATGAAAGGGCTTTCTACGGGTAAGGATGGCAAAGGGTGGCAGTGACGGAAAGTCAGGCAACCTGTCCTGTCCGTCTTTTTGTATCGTGAATTGGAAAGACTGCAAGGGGGAGGGGAGTTGCTTGCGCCCTAAAGGAGGAGTTATTCAGATTCATTGCAGTGGGCGGCGGCTGCAAAACGCACCATTCTTCTTGTTTTGGCTCTGCAAAGCAGCCTTTTCAAGGGTTGGCTTGGGTGACAAAATGTCTTGTGTAGGCGTGGGTTTGTCTCCCTCTCGCTCTCTCTCCCTAAGATGTGTCCGGCATAGGCCAGGGTGCCACTCGAGGCCCAAACCAATTCTGGTTATCGCTTCTCGGCCTTTTGGCTAAGATCAAGTGTAGTATCGTTCGAAAAGGTGGTTTAAGGCTCCGGCCACCTTAGTACAATGATGCAATGCACACTGGAAGGTTGCACTTGTTAGTACTTTGGGAGGATAGTATATCCATCTAGAGGAAACCATGGCCCTACCAGGATTGAGGCTATTAGACTGAGTAAGTGTGGGGGTTATGGTGCAATGTGCCCCAGGAATGGACACCCTGGAGGGAGTCTGAACTTGCTAGGTTGGGACCCTGGTAAGCCTCAGACTCTGTCGCACGCCGCGCCTTGCCTATTCATACTTTCCAAGCATATTGCCCTATCCTGGCCTTCTGGCTAAGAAGGGAAATTTTTATAATCCCGGTCGGAGGTCCGGTCAGCTTTGGGCTGAGAAACCAACACCCGGTTGGAGGTCCGGGTCAGCTTTGGCTGAGAAACCAACACCCGGTTGGAGGTCCGGTTAGCCTTGGGCTGAGAAACCAACACCCGGTTGGAGGTCCGGTCAGCCTTGGGCTGAGAAACCAACACCCGGTTGGAGGTCCGGTCAGCCTTGGGCTGAGAAACTAACACCGGTTGACGGTCCGGGCAGTCTCGGCTGCGAAACCAACGACTAGTAGCTCCCTACTCCACTTGGGTAAGATGCCTCGGTGGACGCTGGGAGCAACAACAAGGCTCAACCAGGCTTCGGCTTGGGGGAGCACCGAAGATCCCTGACCCTTGCTGTGGCCTTCTGGCTCGGAGGGACGGGGTTGATTTTTGGGGATCCTCTTCTCACGGAGGGGTCCACACGAATCCTAGCCTTTGCACTGTTTTTGGTGTGACTTCGGTCATGCATTTTTGCGGTGCTTTGGAAAGCTTCATTAAATCAAAAATCTGTTCTTATCAGTTTAATATCTGATACGTCCCCTATCTGGGGACCATATATTAAATGGATTTTTAGAACAGGGAGATGGAAAAAGAGCTTGCTCTGTCCACTCCACGCATTGACCTGGTATTGCAGTACCTCCAGGAACGGTGCACCCCTTCTTAACCCAGTTTCCAAAAGCAGAACTCAATTCACCTGATTCATATTAGCCCGATTTAATGAATTGGAAGAAAGCATACGTCTTCATATGCACCTCAATTTGGCCCATTCACTTTTCACACTTCCTCCTTTTGTTTTTTATCTTTCACACTTTTGACTTTCTTTATTCATCCAAATAGCAAACTCATCACCACTCAACCTGACCAACTCGGCTATGTCCCCGTGCTGCAGTTCTCTGTCTTATCTAGATCATTTGCAATTGAATGGAATAGATCCCTTTTGGACAAAGTGGATTCACCTGCTGCTGCAGTGACCACAGGTGTGATAACATCTAGAATTGGCATCTGGTGCGATCTCTCCGCTTCCACTCCAAAGAAAGTTACCTGTTTATTCCTATCATGCATTGGTTTTTGGGGTTTTCTTTGAGTAATGATGATCTCTTTAGTAGTCTGTTGGCGCCCTCTCCTGGAGGAATAGTTTGCTTGCTCTTGGACATTCTAAAAGAGAGGTCATGATAGACATTGAGCTTCTGAGCTCAATTGGGGACAGTCATGGGTGATGAATGTTTGCAACCTACTGCGAAGCCTCATACCGCAATATAAGGAACGTCAAATACTAAGAAAGGGCGGCCTATGAAAGAATTACTACTTTCAATAAGTACACTTAAACGGCTAATTGGGAATAGAAAAACTGTAAAAAGCCCTCTGAGAAAGCCCCCCTCTAACCTTTGATAGTAAGCTTTTCTGTAGTCTGCCTGTTGATGTATTTTCCGTTTGAACTGTGCACAACATGAAGAGACGGAACACTGGCGGCTTGTCACAATGCCCCCCGATGACATCACAATAGCGCTGCTGCCTAGAAAACAAGCTGCGCAGAAGAAGTTGTTCTTTGGGTGGGAGGGTGGGCTAGTGGAAGGAGGGGGCAATCTCTTTTTTTCCCGGGTGGTAGGGGGATGACAGGAGAAGGGAAGCGGGTGGTGAGAAAGGTACAGAGGGCAGGGTTTGGGGGCTGGGAAGGAAAGGGAAAAGATTAGGGTTTGGGGATGATGAAAGGGCTTTCTACGGGTAAGGATGGCAAAGGGTGGCAGTGACGGAAAGTCAGGCAACCTGTCCTGTCCGTCTTTTTGTATCGTGAATTGGAAAGACTGCAAGGGGGAGGGGAGTTGCTTGCGCCCTAAAGGAGGAGTTATTCAGATTCATTGCAGTGGGCGGCGGCTGCAAAACGCACCATTCTTCTTGTTTTGGCTCTGCAAAGCAGCCTTTTCAAGGGTTGGCTTGGGTGACAAAATGTCTTGTGTAGGCGTGGGTTTGTCTCCCTCTCGCTCTCTCTCCCTAAGATGTGTCCGGCATAGGCCAGGGTGCCACTCGAGGCCCAAACCAATTCTGGTTATCGCTTCTCGGCCTTTTGGCTAAGATCAAGTGTAGTATCTGTTCTTATCAGTTTAATATCTGATACGTCCCCTATCTGGGGACCATATATTAAATGGATTTTTAGAACAGGGAGATGGAAAAAGAGCTTGCTCTGTCCACTCCACGCATTGACCTGGTATTGCAGTACCTCCAGGAACGGTGCACCCCTTCTTAACCCAGTTTCCAAAAGCAGAACTCAATTCACCTGATTCATATTAGCCCGATTTAATGAATTGGAAGAAAGCATACGTCTTCATATGCACCTCAATTTGGCCCATTCACTTTTCACACTTCCTCCTTTTGTTTTTTATCTTTCACACTTTTGACTTTCTTTATTCATCCAAATAGCAAACTCATCACCACTCAACCTGACCAACTCGGCTATGTCCCCGTGCTGCAGTTCTCTGTCTTATCTAGATCATTTGCAATTGAATGGAATAGATCCCTTTTGGACAAAGTGGATTCACCTGCTGCTGCAGTGACCACAGGTGTGATAACATCTAGAATTGGCATCTGGTGCGATCTCTCCGCTTCCACTCCAAAGAAAGTTACCTGTTTATTCCTATCATGCATTGGTTTTTGGGGTTTTCTTTGAGTAATGATGATCTCTTTAGTAGTCTGTTGGCGCCCTCTCCTGGAGGAATAGTTTGCTTGCTCTTGGACATTCTAAAAGAGAGGTCATGATAGACATTGAGCTTCTGAGCTCAATTGGGGACAGTCATGGGTGATGAATGTTTGCAACCTACTGCGAAGCCTCATACCGCAATATAAGGAACGTCAAATACTAAGAAAGGGCGGCCTATGAAAGAATTACTACTTTCAATAAGTACACTTAAACGGCTAATTGGGAATAGA
Source organism: Anomaloglossus baeobatrachus (assembly GCF_048569485.1). Taxonomy (NCBI): domain Eukaryota; kingdom Metazoa; phylum Chordata; class Amphibia; order Anura; family Aromobatidae; genus Anomaloglossus; species Anomaloglossus baeobatrachus. The sequence goes on from NW_027442366.1 coordinate 127,686, forward strand.
AAAACTGTAAAAAGCCCTCTGAGAAAGCCCCCCTCTAACCTTTGATAGTAAGCTTTTCTGTAGTCTGCCTGTTGATGTATTTTCCGTTTGAACTGTGCACAACATGAAGAGACGGAACACTGGCGGCTTGTCACAATGCCCCCCGATGACATCACAATAGCGCTGCTGCCTAGAAAACAAGCTGCGCAGAAGAAGTTGTTCTTTGGGTGGGAGGGTGGGCTAGTGGAAGGAGGGGGCAATCTCTTTTTTTCCCGGGTGGTAGGGGGATGACAGGAGAAGGGAAGCGGGTGGTGAGAAAGGTACAGAGGGCAGGGTTTGGGGGCTGGGAAGGAAAGGGAAAAGATTAGGGTTTGGGGATGATGAAAGGGCTTTCTACGGGTAAGGATGGCAAAGGGTGGCAGTGACGGAAAGTCAGGCAACCTGTCCTGTCCGTCTTTTTGTATCGTGAATTGGAAAGACTGCAAGGGGGAGGGGAGTTGCTTGCGCCCTAAAGGAGGAGTTATTCAGATTCATTGCAGTGGGCGGCGGCTGCAAAACGCACCATTCTTCTTGTTTTGGCTCTGCAAAGCAGCCTTTTCAAGGGTTGGCTTGGGTGACAAAATGTCTTGTGTAGGCGTGGGTTTGTCTCCCTCTCGCTCTCTCTCCCTAAGATGTGTCCGGCATAGGCCAGGGTGCCACTCGAGGCCCAAACCAATTCTGGTTATCGCTTCTCGGCCTTTTGGCTAAGATCAAGTGTAGTATCTGTTCTTATCAGTTTAATATCTGATACGTCCCCTATCTGGGGACCATATATTAAATGGATTTTTAGAACAGGGAGATGGAAAAAGAGCTTGCTCTGTCCACTCCACGCATTGACCTGGTATTGCAGTACCTCCAGGAACGGTGCACCCCTTCTTAACCCAGTTTCCAAAAGCAGAACTCAATTCACCTGATTCATATTAGCCCGATTTAATGAATTGGAAGAAAGCATACGTCTTCATATGCACCTCAATTTGGCCCATTCACTTTTCACACTTCCTCCTTTTGTTTTTTATCTTTCACACTTTTGACTTTCTTTATTCATCCAAATAGCAAACTCATCACCACTCAACCTGACCAACTCGGCTATGTCCCCGTGCTGCAGTTCTCTGTCTTATCTAGATCATTTGCAATTGAATGGAATAGATCCCTTTTGGACAAAGTGGATTCACCTGCTGCTGCAGTGACCACAGGTGTGATAACATCTAGAATTGGCATCTGGTGCGATCTCTCCGCTTCCACTCCAAAGAAAGTTACCTGTTTATTCCTATCATGCATTGGTTTTTGGGGTTTTCTTTGAGTAATGATGATCTCTTTAGTAGTCTGTTGGCGCCCTCTCCTGGAGGAATAGTTTGCTTGCTCTTGGACATTCTAAAAGAGAGGTCATGATAGACATTGAGCTTCTGAGCTCAATTGGGGACAGTCATGGGTGATGAATGTTTGCAACCTACTGCGAAGCCTCATACCGCAATATAAGGAACGTCAAATACTAAGAAAGGGCGGCCTATGAAAGAATTACTACTTTCAATAAGTACACTTAAACGGCTAATTGGGAATAGAAAAACTGTAAAAAGCCCTCTGAGAAAGCCCCCCTCTAACCTTTGATAGTAAGCT
>NW_027442367.1:0-100000 GCF_048569485.1 Anomaloglossus baeobatrachus
CCCGGGCTGCCCCCTCCCTCTGGGGCCTTTTTCCTCGGCCCCCGGGCTGCCCCCTCCCTCTGGGGCCTTTTTCCCTCGGCCCCCCGGCTGCCCCTCCCTCTGGGGCCTTTTTCCTCGGCCCCCGGGCTGCCCCGCTCCCTCTGGGGCCTTTTTCCTCGGCCCCCGGGCTGCCCCTCCCTCTGGGGCCTTTTTCCTCGGCCCCCGGGCTGCCCCCTCCCTCTGGGGGCCTTTTCCTCGGCCCCCGGGCTGCCCCCTCCCTCTGGGGCCTTTTTCTCGGCCCCCGGGCTGCCCCCTCCCTCTGGGGCCTTTTTCCTCGGCCCCCGGGCTGCCCCCTCCCTCTGGGCCTTTTTTCCTCGGCCCCCGGGCTGCCCCCTCCCTCTGGGGCCTTTTTCCTCGGCCCCCGGGCTGCCCCCTCCCTCTGGGGGCCTTTTTCCTCGGCCCCCGGGCTGCCCCCTCCCTCTGGGGCCTTTTTCCTCGGCCCCCGGGCTGCCCCCTCCCTCTGGGGCCTTTTTCCTCGGCCCCCGGGCTGCCCCCTCCCTCTGGGGCCTTTTTCCTCGGCCCCCGGGCTGCCCCCTCCCTCTGGGGCCTTTTTCCTCGGCCCCCGGGCTGCCCCCTCCCTCTGGGGCCTTTTTCCTCGGCCCCCGGGCTGCCCCCTCCCTCTGGGGCCTTTTTCCTCGGCCCCCGGGCTGCCCCCTCCCTCTGGGGCCTTTTTCCTCGGCCCCCGGGCTGCCCCCTCCCTCTGGGGCCTTTTTCCTCGGCCCCCGGGCTGCCCCCTCCCTCTGGGGCCTTTTTCCTCGGCCCCCGGGCTGCCCCCTCCTCTGGGGCCTTTTTCCTCGGCCCCCGGGCTGCCCCCTCCCTCTGGGGCCTTTTTCCTCGGCCCCCGGGCTGCCCCTCCCTCTGGGGCCTTTTTCCTCGGCCCCCGGGCTGCCCCCTCCCTCTGGGGCCTTTTCCTCGGCCCCCGGGCTGCCCCCTCCCTCTGGGGCCTTTTTCCTCGGCCCCCGGGCTGCCCCCTCCCTCTGGGGCCTTTTTCCTCGGCCCCCGGGCTGCCCCCTCCCTCTGGGGCCTTTTTCCTCGGCCCCCGGGCTGCCCCCTCCCTCTGGGGCCTTTTTCCTCGGCCCCCGGGCTGCCCCCTCCCTCTGGGGCCTTTTTCCTCGGCCCCCGGGCTGCCCCCTCCCTCTGGGGCCTTTTTCCTCGGCCCCGGGCTGCCCCTCCCTCTGGGGCCTTTTCCTCGGCCCCCGGGCTGCCCCCTCCCTCTGGGGCCTTTTTCTCGGCCCCCGGGCTGCCCCCTCCCTCTGGGGCCTTTTTCCTCGGCCCCCGGGCTGCCCCCTCCCTCTGGGGCCTTTTTCCTCGGCCCCCGGGCTGCCCCCTCCCTCTGGGGCCTTTTTCCTCGGCCCCGGGCTGCCCCCTCCCTCTGGGGCCTTTTTCCTCGGCCCCCGGGCTGCCCCCTCCCTCTGGGGCCTTTTTCCTCGGCCCCCGGGCTGCCCCCTCCCTCTGGGGCCTTTTTCCTCGGCCCCCGGGCTGCCCCCTCCCTCTGGGGCCTTTTTCCTCGGCCCCCGGGCTGCCCCCTCCCTCTGGGGCCTTTTTCCTCGGCCCCCGGGCTGCCCCCTCCCTCTGGGGCCTTTTTCCTCGGCCCCCGGCTGCCCCCTCCCTCTGGGGCCTTTTTCCTCGGCCCCCGGGCTGCCCCCTCCCTCTGGGGCCTTTTTCCTCGGCCCCCGGGCTGCCCCCTCCCTCTGGGGCCTTTTTCCTCGGCCCCCGGGCTGCCCCCCTCCCTCTGGGGCCTTTTTCCTCGGCCCCCGGGCTGCCCCCTCCCTCTGGGGCCTTTTTCCTCGGCCCCCGGGCTGCCCCCTCCCTCTGGGGCCTTTTTCCTCGGCCCCCGGGCTGCCCCCTCCTCTGGGGCCTTTTTCCTCGGCCCCCGGGCTGCCCCCTCCCTCTGGGGCCTTTTTCCTCGGCCCCCGGGCTGCCCCCTCCCTCTGGGGCCTTTTTCCTCGGCCCCCGGGCTGCCCCTCCCTCTGGGGCCTTTTCTCGGCCCCCGGGCTGCCCCCTCCCTCTGGGGCCTTTTTCCTCGGCCCCGGGCTGCCCCCTCCCTCTGGGGCCTTTTTCCTCGGCCCCCGGGCTGCCCCCTCCCTCTGGGGCCTTTTTCCTCGGCCCCCGGGCTGCCCCCTCCCTCTGGGGCCTTTTTCCTCGGCCCCCGGGCTGCCCCCTCCCTCTGGGGCCTTTTTCCTCGGCCCCCGGGCTGCCCCCTCCCTCTGGGGCCTTTTTCCTCGGCCCCCGGGCTGCCCCCTCCCTCTGGGGCCTTTTTTCCTCGGCCCCCGGGCTGCCCCTCCCTCTGGGCCTTTTCCTCGGCCCCCGGGCTGCCCCCTCCCTCTGGGGCCTTTTTCCTCGGCCCCCGGGCTGCCCCCTCCCTCTGGGGCCTTTTTCCTCGGCCCCCGGGCTGCCCCCTCCCTCTGGGGCCTTTTTCCTCGGCCCCCGGGCTGCCCCCTCCCTCTGGGGCCTTTTTCCTCGGCCCCCCGGCTGCCCCCTCCCTCTGGGGCCTTTTTCCTCGGCCCCCGGGGCTGCCCCCTCCCTCTGGGGCCTTTTTCCTCGGCCCCCGGGCTGCCCCCTCCCTCTGGGGCCTTTTTCCTCGGCCCCCGGGCTGCCCCCTCCCTCTGGGGCCTTTTTCCTCGGCCCCCGGGCTGCCCCCTCCCTCTGGGGGCCTTTTTCCTCGGCCCCCGGGCTGCCCCCTCCCTCTGGGGCCTTTTTCCTCGGCCCCCGGGCTGCCCCCTCCCTCTGGGCCTTTTTCCTCGGCCCCCGGGCTGCCCCTCCCTCTGGGGCCTTTTCCTCGGCCCGGGCTGCCCCCTCCCTCTGGGGCCTTTTTCCTCGGCCCCCGGGCTGCCCCTCCCTCTGGGGCCTTTTTCCTCGGCCCCCGGGCTGCCCCCTCCCTCTGGGGCCTTTTTCCTCGGCCCCCGGGCTGCCCCCTCCCTCTGGGGCCTTTTTCCTCGGCCCCCGGGCTGCCCCCCTCCCTCTGGGGCCTTTTTCCTCGGCCCCCGGGCTGCCCCCTCCCTCTGGGGCCTTTTTCCTCGGCCCCCGGGCTGCCCCCTCCCTCTGGGGCCTTTTTCCTCGGCCCCCGGGCTGCCCCTCCCTCTGGGGCCTTTTTCCTCGGCCCCGGGCTGCCCCCTCCCTCTGGGGCCTTTTTCCTCGGCCCCCGGGCTGCCCCCTCCCTCTGGGGCCTTTTTCCTCGGCCCCCGGGCTGCCCCCTCCCTCTGGGGCCTTTTTCCTCGGCCCCCGGGCTGCCCCCTCCCTCTGGGGCCTTTTTCCCTCGGCCCCCGGGCTGCCCCTCCCTCTGGGGCCTTTTTCTCGGCCCCCGGGCTGCCCCCTCCCTCTGGGGCCTTTTTCCTCGGCCCCCGGGCTGCCCCCTCCCTCTGGGGCCTTTTTCCTCGGCCCCCGGGCTGGCCCCCTCCCTCTGGGCCTTTTCCTCGGCCCCCGGGCTGCCCCCTCCCTCTGGGGCCTTTTTCCTCGGCCCCCGGGCTGCCCCCTCCCTCTGGGGCCTTTTTCCTCGGCCCCCGGGCTGCCCCCTCCCTCTGGGGGCCTTTTTCCTCGGCCCCCGGGCTGCCCCCTCCCTCTGGGGCCTTTTTCCTCGGCCCCCGGGCTGCCCCCTCCCTCTGGGGCCTTTTTCCTCGGCCCCCGGGCTGCCCCCTCCCTCTGGGCCTTTTTCCTCGGCCCCCGGGCTGCCCCCTCCCTCTGGGGCCTTTTTCCTCGGCCCCCGGGCTGCCCCCTCCCTCTGGGGCCTTTTTCCTCGGCCCCCGGGCTGCCCCTCCCTCTGGGGGCCTTTTTCCTCGGCCCCCGGGCTGCCCCCCTCCCTCTGGGGCCTTTTTCCTCGGCCCCCGGGCTGCCCCCTCCCTCTGGGGCCTTTTTCCCTCGGCCCCCGGGCTGCCCCCTCCCTCTGGGGCCTTTTTCCTCGGCCCCCGGGCTGCCCCCTCCCTCTGGGGCCTTTTTCCTCGGCCCCCGGGCTGCCCCCTCCCTCTGGGGCCTTTTTCCTCGGCCCCCGGGCTGCCCCCTCCCTCTGGGGCCTTTTTCCTCGGCCCCCGGGCTGCCCCCTCCCTCTGGGGCCTTTTTCCTCGGCCCCCGGGCTGCCCCCTCCCTCTGGGGCCTTTTTCCTCGGCCCCCGGGCTGCCCCCTCCCTCTGGGGCCTTTTTCCTCGGCCCCCGGGCTGCCCCCTCCCTCTGGGGCCTTTTTCCTCGGCCCCCGGGCTGCCCCCTCCCTCTGGGGCCTTTTTCCTCGGCCCCCGGGCTGCCCCCTCCCTCTGGGGCCTTTTTCCTCGGCCCCGGGCTGCCCCCTCCCTCTGGGGCCTTTTTCCTCGGCCCCCGGGCTGCCCCCTCCCTCTGGGGCCTTTTTCCTCGGCCCCCGGGCTGCCCCCTCCCTCTGGGGCCTTTTTCCTCGGCCCCCGGGCTGCCCCCTCCCTCTGGGCCTTTTTCCTCGGCCTCCCGGGCTGCCCCCTCCCTCTGGGGCCTTTTTCCTCGGCCCCCGGGCTGCCCCCTCCCTCTGGGGCCTTTTTCCTCGGCCCCCGGGCTGCCCCCTCCCTCTGGGGCCTTTTTTCCTCGGCCCCCGGGCTGCCCCCTCCCTCTGGGGCCTTTTTCCTCGGCCCCCGGGCTGCCCCCTCCCTCTGGGGCCTTTTTCCTCGGCCCCCCGGGCTGCCCCCTCCCTCTGGGGCCTTTTTCCTCGGCCCCCGGGCTGCCCCCTCCCTCTGGGGCCTTTTTCCTCGGCCCCCGGGCTGCCCCCTCCCTCTGGGGCCTTTTTCCTCGGCCCCCGGGCTGCCCCCCTCCCTCTGGGGCCTTTTTCCTCGGCCCCCGGGCTGCCCCCTCCCTCTGGGGCCTTTTTCCTCGGCCCCCGGGCTGCCCCTCCCTCTGGGGCCTTTTTCCTCGGCCCCCGGGCTGCCCCCTCCCTCTGGGGCCTTTTTCCTCGGCCCCCGGGCTGCCCCCTCCTCTGGGGCCTTTTTCCTCGGCCCCCGGGCTGCCCCCTCCCTCTGGGGCCTTTTTTCCTCGGCCCCCGGGCTGCCCCCTCCCTCTGGGGCCTTTTTCCTCCCCTCGGCCCCCGGGCTGCCCCCTCCCTCTGGGGCCTTTTTCCTCGGCCCCCGGGCTGCCCCCTCCCTCTGGGGCCTTTTTCCTCGGCCCCCGGGCTGCCCCCTCCCTCTGGGGCCTTTTTCCTCGGCCCCCCGGGCTGCCCCCTCCCTCTGGGGCCTTTTTCCTCGGCCCCCGGGCTGCCCCCTCCCTCTGGGGCCTTTTCCTCGGCCCCCGGGCTGCCCCCTCCCTCTGGGGCCTTTTTCCTCGGCCCCCGGGCTGCCCCCCTCCCTCTGGGGCCTTTTTTCCTCGGCCCCCGGGCTGCCCCCTCCCTCTGGGGCCTTTTTCCTCGGCCCCCGGGCTGCCCCCTCCCTCTGGGGCCTTTTTCCTCGGCCCCCGGGCTGCCCCTCCCTCTGGGGCCTTTTTCCTCGGCCCCCGGGCTGCCCCCTCCCTCTGGGGCCTTTTTCCTCGGCCCCCGGGCTGCCCCCTCCCTCTGGGGCCTTTTTCCTCGGCCCCCGGGCTGCCCCCTCCCTCTGGGGCCTTTTTCCTCGGCCCCCGGGCTGCCCCCTCCCTCTGGGGCCTTTTTCCTCGGCCCCCGGGCTGCCCCCTCCCTCTGGGGCCTTTTTCCTCGGCCCCCGGGCTGCCCCCTCCCTCTGGGGCCTTTTTCCTCGGCCCCCGGGCTGCCCCCTCCCTCTGGGGCCTTTTTCCTCGGGCCCCCGGGCTGCCCCTCCCTCTGGGGCCTTTTTCCTCGGCCCCCGGGCTGCCCCCTCCCTCTGGGGCCTTTTTCTCGGCCCCCGGGCTGCCCCTCCCTCTGGGGCCTTTTTCCTCGGCCCCCGGGCTGCCCCCTCCCTCTGGGGCCTTTTTCCTCGGCCCCCGGGCTGCCCCCTCCCTCTGGGGCCTTTTTTCCTCGGCCCCCGGGCTGCCCCCTCCCTCTGGGGCCTTTTTCCTCGGCCCCCGGGCTGCCCCCTCCCTCTGGGGCCTTTTTCCTCGGCCCCCGGGCTGCCCCCTCCCTCTGGGGCCTTTTTCCTCGGCCCCCGGGCTGCCCCCCTCCCTCTGGGGCCTTTTTCCTCGGCCCCCGGGCTGCCCCCTCCCTCTGGGGCCTTTTTCCTCGGCCCCCGGGCTGCCCCCTCCCTCTGGGGCCTTTTTCCTCGGCCCCCGGGCTGCCCCCTCCCTCTGGGGCCTTTTTCCTCGGCCCCCGGGCTGCCCCCTCCCTCTGGGGCCTTTTTCCTCGGCCCCCGGGCTGCCCCCTCCCTCTGGGGCCTTTTTTCCTCGGCCCCCGGGCTGCCCCCTCCCTCTGGGGCCTTTTTCCTCGGCCCCCGGGCTGCCCCCTCCCTCTGGGGCCTTTTTCCTCGGCCCCCGGGCTGCCCCCTCCCTCTGGGGCCTTTTTCCTCGGCCCCGGGCTGCCCCCTCCCTCTGGGGCCTTTTTCCTCGGCCCCCGGGCTGCCCCCTCCCTCTGGGGCCTTTTTCCTCGGCCCCGGGCTGCCCCCTCCCTCTGGGGCCTTTTTCCTCGGCCCCCGGGCTGCCCCTCCCTCTGGGGCCTTTTTCCTCGGCCCCCGGGCTGCCCCCTCCCTCTGGGGCCTTTTTCCTCGGCCCCCGGGCTGCCCCCTCCCTCTGGGGCCTTTTTCCTCGGCCCCCGGGCTGCCCCCTCCCTCTGGGGCCTTTTTCCTCGGCCCCCGGGCTGCCCCCCTCCCTCTGGGGCCTTTTTCCTCGGCCCCCGGGCTGCCCCCTCCCTCTGGGGCCTTTTTCCTCGGCCCCCGGGCTGCCCCCTCCCTCTGGGGCCTTTTTCCTCGGCCCCCGGGCTGCCCCCTCCCTCTGGGGCCTTTTTCCTCGGCCCCGGGCTGCCCCCTCCTCTGGGGCCTTTTTCCTCGGCCCCCGGGCTGCCCCCTCCCTCTGGGGCCTTTTTCCTCGGCCCCCGGGCTGCCCCCTCCCTCTGGGGCCTTTTTCCTCGGCCCCCGGGCTGCCCCCTCCCTCTGGGGCCTTTTTCCTCGGCCCCCCGGGCTGCCCCCTCCCTCTGGGGCCTTTTTTCCTCGGGCCCCCGGGCTGCCCCCTCCCTCTGGGGCCTTTTTCCTCGGCCCCCGGGCTGCCCCCTCCCTCTGGGGCCTTTCTTCCTCGGCCCCCGGGCTGCCCCCTCCCTCTGGGGGCCTTTTTCCTCGGCCCCCGGGCTGCCCCCTCCCTCTGGGGCCTTTTTCCTCGGCCCCCGGGCTGCCCCCTCCCTCTGGGGCCTTTTTCCTCGGCCCCCGGGCTGCCCCCTCCCTCTGGGGCCTTTTTCCTCGGCCCCCGGGCTGCCCCCTCCCTCTGGGGCCTTTTTCCTCGGCCCCCGGGCTGCCCCCTCCCTCTGGGGCCTTTTTCCTCGGCCCCCGGGCTGCCCCCTCCCTCTGGGGCCTTTTTCCTCGGCCCCCGGGCTGCCCCCTCCCTCTGGGGCCTTTTTCCTCGGCCCCCGGGCTGCCCCCTCCCTCTGGGGCCTTTTTCCTCGGCCCCCGGGCTGCCCCCTCCCTCTGGGGCCTTTTTCCTCGGCCCCCGGGCTGCCCCTCCCTCTGGGGCCTTTTTCCTCGGCCCCCGGGCTGCCCCTCCCTCTGGGGCCTTTTTCCTCGGCCCCCGGGCTGCCCCCTCCCTCTGGGGCCTTTTTCCTCGGCCCCCGGGCTGCCCCCTCCCTCTGGGGCCTTTTTCCTCGGCCCCCGGGCTGCCCCCTCCCTCTGGGGCCTTTTTCCTCGGCCCCCGGGCTGCCCCCTCCCTCTGGGGCCTTTTTCCTCGGCCCCCGGGCTGCCCCCTCCCTCTGGGGCCTTTTTCCTCGGCCCCCGGGCTGCCCCCCTCCCTCTGGGGCCTTTTTCCTCGGCCCCCCGGGCTGCCCCCTCCCTCTGGGGCCTTTTTCCTCGGCCCCCGGGCTGCCCCCTCCCTCTGGGGCCTTTTTCCTCGGCCCCCGGGCTGCCCCTCCCTCTGGGGCCTTTTTCCTCGGCCCCCGGGCTGCCCCCTCCTCTGGGGCCTTTTTCCTCGGCCCCCGGGCTGCCCCCTCCCTCTGGGCCTTTTTCCTCGGCCCCCGGGCTGCCCCCTCCCTCTGGGGCCTTTTTCCTCGGCCCCCGGGCTGCCCCCTCCCTCTGGGGCCTTTTTCTCGGCCCCCCGGGCTGCCCCCTCCCTCTGGGGCCTTTTTCCTCGGCCCCCGGGCTGCCCCCTCCCTCTGGGGCCTTTTTCCTCGGCCCCCGGGCTGCCCCCTCCCTCTGGGGCCTTTTTCCTCGGCCCCCGGGCTGCCCCCTCCCTCTGGGGCCTTTTTCCTCGGCCCCCGGGCTGCCCCCTCCCTCTGGGGCCTTTTTCCTCGGCCCCCGGGCTGCCCCCTCCCTCTGGGGCCTTTTTCCTCGGCCCCCGGGCTGCCCCCTCCCTCTGGGGCCTTTTCCTCGGCCCCCGGGCTGCCCCCTCCCTCTGGGGCCTTTTTCCTCGGCCCCCGGGCTGCCCCCTCCCTCTGGGGCCTTTTTCCTCGGCCCCGGGCTGCCCCCTCCCTCTGGGCCTTTTTCCTCGGCCCCCGGGCTGCCCCCTCCCTCTGGGGCCTTTTTCCTCGGCCCCCGGGCTGCCCCCTCCCTCTGGGGCCTTTTTCCTCGGCCCCCGGGCTGCCCCCTCCCTCTGGGGCCTTTTTCCTCGGCCCCCGGGCTGCCCCCCTCCCTCTGGGGCCTTTTTCCTCGGCCCCCGGGCTGCCCCCTCCCTCTGGGGCCTTTTTCCCTCGGCCCCCGGGCTGCCCCCTCCCTCTGGGGCCTTTTTCCTCGGCCCCCGGGCTGCCCCCTCCCTCTGGGGCCTTTTTTCCTCGGCCCCCGGGCTGCCCCCTCCCTCTGGGGCCTTTTTCCTCGGCCCCCGGGCTGCCCCCTCCCTCTGGGGCCTTTTTCCTCGGCCCCGGGCTGCCCCTCCCTCTGGGGCCTTTTTCCTCGGCCCCCGGGCTGCCCCCTCCCTCTGGGGCCTTTTTCCTCGGCCCCCGGGCTGCCCCTCCCTCTGGGGCCTTTTTCCTCGGCCCCCGGGCTGCCCCCTCCCTCTGGGGCCTTTTTCCTCGGCCCCCGGGCTGCCCCCTCCCTCTGGGGCCTTTTTCCTCGGCCCCCGGGCTGCCCCCTCCCTCTGGGGCCTTTTTCCTCGGCCCCCGGGCTGCCCCCCTCCCTCTGGGGCCTTTTTCCTCGGCCCCCGGGCTGCCCCCTCCCTCTGGGGCCTTTTTCCTCGGCCCCCGGGCTGCCCCCTCCCTCTGGGGCCTTTTTCCTCGGCCCCCGGGCTGCCCCCTCCCTCTGGGGCCTTTTTCCTCGGCCCCCGGGCTGCCCCCTCCCTCTGGGGCCTTTTTCCTCGGCCCCGGGCTGCCCCCTCCCTCTGGGGCCTTTTTCCTCGGCCCCCGGGCTGCCCCCTCCCTCTGGGGCCTTTTTCCTCGGCCCCCGGGCTGCCCCCTCCCTCTGGGGCCTTTTTCCTCGGCCCCCGGGCTGCCCCCTCCCTCTGGGGCCTTTTTCCTCGGCCCCCGGGCTGCCCCCTCCCTCTGGGGCCTTTTTCCTCGGCCCCCGGGCTGCCCCCTCCCTCTGGGGCCTTTTTCCTCGGCCCCGGGCTGCCCCCTCCCTCTGGGGCCTTTTTCCCTCGGCCCCCGGGCTGCCCCCTCCCTCTGGGGCCTTTTTTCCTCGGCCCCCGGGCTGCCCCCTCCCTCTGGGGCCTTTTCCTCGGCCCCCGGGCTGCCCCCTCCCTCTGGGGCCTTTTTCCTCGGCCCCCGGGCTGCCCCCTCCCTCTGGGCCTTTTCCTCGGCCCCCGGGCTGCCCCCTCCCTCTGGGGCCTTTTTCCTCGGCCCCCGGGCTGCCCCCTCCCTCTGGGGCCTTTTTCCTCGGCCCCCGGGCTGCCCCCTCCCTCTGGGGCCTTTTTCCTCGGCCCCCGGGCTGCCCCCTCCCTCTGGGGCCTTTTTCCTCGGCCCCCGGGCTGCCCCCTCCCTCTGGGGCCTTTTTCCTCGGCCCCCGGGCTGCCCCCTCCCTCTGGGGCCTTTTTTCCTCGGCCCCCGGGCTGCCCCCTCCCTCTGGGGCCTTTTTCCTCGGCCCCCCGGGCTGCCCCCTCCCTCTGGGGCCTTTTTCCTCGGCCCCCGGGCTGCCCCCCTCCCTCTGGGGCCTTTTTCCTCGGCCCCCGGGCTGCCCCCTCCCTCTGGGGCCTTTTTCCTCGGCCCCGGGCTGCCCCCTCCCTCTGGGGCCTTTTTCCTCGGCCCCCGGGCTGCCCCCTCCCTCTGGGGCCTTTTTCCTCGGCCCCCGGGCTGCCCCCTCCCTCTGGGGCCTTTTTCCTCGGCCCCCGGGCTGCCCCCTCCCTCTGGGGCCTTTTCCTCGGCCCCCGGGCTGCCCCCTCCCTCTGGGGCCTTTTTCCTCGGCCCCCGGGCTGCCCCCTCCCTCTGGGGCCTTTTTCCTCGGCCCCCGGGCTGCCCCCTCCCTCTGGGGCCTTTTTCCTCGGCCCCCGGGCTGCCCCCTCCTCTGGGGCCTTTTTCCTCGGCCCCCGGGCTGCCCCCTCCCTCTGGGGCCTTTTTCCTCGGCCCCCGGGCTGCCCCCTCCCTCTGGGGCCTTTTTCCTCGGCCCCCGGGCTGCCCCCTCCCTCTGGGGCCTTTTTCCTCGGCCCCCGGGCTGCCCCCTCCCTCTGGGGCCTTTTTCCTCGGCCCCCGGGCTGCCCCCTCCCTCTGGGGCCTTTTTCCTCGGCCCCCGGGCTGCCCCCTCCCTCTGGGGCCTTTTTCCTCGGCCCCCGGGCTGCCCCCTCCCTCTGGGGCCTTTTTCCTCGGCCCCCGGGCTGCCCCCTCCCTCTGGGGCCTTTTTCCTCGGCCCCCCGGGCTGCCCCCTCCCTCTGGGGCCTTTTTCCTCGGCCCCCGGGCTGCCCCCTCCCTCTGGGGGCCTTTTTCCTCGGCCCCCGGGCTGCCCCCTCCCTCTGGGGCCTTTTTCCTCGGCCCCCGGGCTGCCCCCTCCCTCTGGGCCTTTTTCCTCGGCCCCCGGGCTGCCCCCTCCCTCTGGGGCCTTTTTCCTCGGCCCCCGGGCTGCCCCCTCCCTCTGGGGCCTTTTTCCTCGGCCCCCGGGCTGCCCCCTCCCTCTGGGGCCTTTTTCCTCGGCCCCCGGGCTGCCCCCTCCCTCTGGGGCCTTTTTCCTCGGCCCCCGGGCTGCCCCCTCCCTCTGGGGCCTTTTTCCTCGGCCCCCGGGCTGCCCCCTCCCTCTGGGGCCTTTTTCCTCGGCCCCCGGGCTGCCCCCTCCCTCTGGGGCCTTTTTCCTCGGCCCCCGGGCTGCCCCCTCCCTCTGGGGCCTTTTTCCTCGGCCCCCGGGCTGCCCCCTCCCTCTGGGGCCTTTTTCCTCGGCCCCCGGGCTGCCCCCTCCCTCTGGGGCCTTTTTCCTCGGCCCCCGGGCTGCCCCCTCCCTCTGGGGCCTTTTTCTCGGCCCCCGGGCTGCCCCCTCCCTCTGGGGCCTTTTTCCTCGGCCCCCGGGCTGCCCCCTCCCTCTGGGGCCTTTTTCCTCGGCCCCCGGGCTGCCCCCTCCCTCTGGGGCCTTTTTCCTCGGCCCCCGGGCTGCCCCCTCCCTCTGGGGCCTTTTTCCTCGGCCCCCGGGCTGCCCCCTCCCTCTGGGGCCTTTTTCCTCGGCCCCCGGGCTGCCCCCTCCCTCTGGGGCCTTTTTCCTCGGCCCCGGGCTGCCCCCTCCCTCTGGGCCTTTTCCTCGGCCCCCGGGCTGCCCCCTCCCTCTGGGGCCTTTTTCCTCGGCCCCCGGGCTGCCCCCTCCCTCTGGGGCCTTTTCCTCGGCCCCCGGGCTGCCCCCTCCCTCTGGGGCCTTTTTCCTCGGCCCCCGGGCTGCCCCCTCCCTCTGGGGCCTTTTTCCTCGGCCCCCGGGCTGCCCCCTCCCTCTGGGGCCTTTTTCCTCGGCCCCCGGGCTGCCCCCTCCCTCTGGGGCCTTTTTCCTCGGCCCCCGGGCTGCCCCCTCCCTCTGGGGCCTTTTTCCTCGGCCCCCGGGCTGCCCCCTCCCTCTGGGGCCTTTTTCCTCGGCCCCCGGGCTGCCCCCTCCCTCTGGGGCCTTTTTTCCTCGGCCCCCGGGCTGCCCCCTCCCTCTGGGGCCTTTTTCCTCGGCCCCCGGGCTGCCCCCTCCCTCTGGGCCTTTTCCTCGGCCCCCCGGGCTGCCCCCTCCCTCTGGGGCCTTTTTCCTCGGCCCCCGGGCTGCCCCCTCCCTCTGGGGCCTTTTTCCTCGGCCCCCGGGCTGCCCCCTCCCTCTGGGGCCTTTTTCCTCGGCCCCCGGGCTGCCCCCTCCCTCTGGGGCCTTTTTCCTCGGCCCCCGGGCTGCCCCCTCCCTCTGGGGCCTTTTCCTCGGCCCCCGGGCTGCCCCCTCCCTCTGGGGCCTTTTTCCTCGGCCCCCGGGCTGCCCCCTCCTCTGGGGCCTTTTTCCTCGGCCCCCGGGCTGCCCCCTCCCTCTGGGGCCTTTTCCTCGGCCCCCGGGCTGCCCCCTCCCTCTGGGGCCTTTTTCCTCGGCCCCCGGGCTGCCCCCCTCCCTCTGGGGCCTTTTTCCTCGGCCCCCGGGCTGCCCCCTCCCTCTGGGCCTTTTTCCTCGGCCCCCGGGCTGCCCCCTCCCTCTGGGGCCTTTTTCCTCGGCCCCCGGGCTGCCCCCTCCCTCTGGGGCCTTTTTCCTCGGCCCCCGGGCTGCCCCCTCCCTCTGGGGCCTTTTTCCTCGGCCCCCGGGCTGCCCCCTCCCTCTGGGGCCTTTTTCCTCGGCCCCCGGGCTGCCCCCTCCCTCTGGGGCCTTTTTCCTCGGCCCCCGGGCTGCCCCCTCCCTCTGGGGCCTTTTTCCTCGGCCCCCGGGCTGCCCCCTCCCTCTGGGGCCTTTTTCCTCGGCCCCCGGGCTGCCCCCTCCCTCTGGGGCCTTTTTCCTCGGCCCCCGGGCTGCCCCCTCCCTCTGGGGCCTTTTTCTCGGCCCCCGGGCTGCCCCCTCCCTCTGGGGCCTTTTTCCTCGGCCCCCGGGCTGCCCCCTCCCTCTGGGGCCTTTTTCCTCGGCCCCCGGGCTGCCCCCTCCCTCTGGGGCCTTTTTCCTCGGCCCCCGGGCTGCCCCCTCCCTCTGGGGCCTTTTTCCTCGGCCCCCGGGCTGCCCCCTCCCTCTGGGGCCTTTTTCCTCGGCCCCCGGGCTGCCCCCTCCCTCTGGGGCCTTTTTCCTCGGCCCCCGGGCTGCCCCCTCCCTCTGGGGCCTTTTTCCTCGGCCCCCGGGCTGCCCCCTCCCTCTGGGGCCTTTTTCCTCGGCCCCCGGGCTGCCCCCTCCCTCTGGGGCCTTTTTCCTCGGCCCCCGGGCTGCCCCCTCCCTCTGGGGCCTTTTTCCTCGGCCCCCGGGCTGCCCCCTCCCTCTGGGGCCTTTTTCCTCGGCCCCCGGGCTGCCCCCTCCCTCTGGGGCCTTTTTCCTCGGCCCCCGGGCTGCCCCCTCCCTCTGGGGCCTTTTTCCTCGGCCCCCGGGCTGCCCCCTCCCTCTGGGGCCTTTTTCCTCGGCCCCCGGGCTGCCCCCTCCCTCTGGGGCCTTTTTCCTCGGCCCCCGGGCTGCCCCCTCCCTCTGGGGCCTTTTTCCTCGGCCCCCGGGCTGCCCCCTCCCTCTGGGGCCTTTTTCCTCGGCCCCCGGGCTGCCCCCTCCCTCTGGGGCCTTTTTCCTCGGCCCCCGGGCTGCCCCCTCCCTCTGGGGCCTTTTTCCTCGGCCCCCGGGCTGCCCCCTCCCTCTGGGGCCTTTTTCCTCGGCCCCCGGGCTGCCCCCTCCCTCTGGGGCCTTTTTCCTCGGCCCCCGGGCTGCCCCCTCCCTCTGGGGCCTTTTTCCTCGGCCCCCGGGCTGCCCCCTCCCTCTGGGGCCTTTTTCCTCGGCCCCCGGGCTGCCCCCTCCCTCTGGGGCCTTTTTCCTCGGCCCCCGGGCTGCCCCCTCCCTCTGGGGCCTTTTTCCTCGGCCCCCGGGCTGCCCCCTCCCTCTGGGGCCTTTTTCCTCGGCCCCCGGGCTGCCCCCTCCCTCTGGGGCCTTTTTCCTCGGCCCCCGGGCTGCCCCCTCCCTCTGGGGCCTTTTTCCTCGGCCCCCGGGCTGCCCCCTCCCTCTGGGGCCTTTTTCCTCGGCCCCCGGGCTGCCCCCTCCCTCTGGGGCCTTTTTCCTCGGCCCCCGGGCTGCCCCCTCCCTCTGGGGCCTTTTTCCTCGGCCCCCGGGCTGCCCCCTCCCTCTGGGGCCTTTTTCCTCGGCCCCCGGGCTGCCCCCTCCCTCTGGGGCCTTTTTCCTCGGCCCCCGGGCTGCCCCCTCCCTCTGGGGCCTTTTTCCTCGGCCCCCGGGCTGCCCCCTCCCTCTGGGGCCTTTTTCCTCGGCCCCCGGGCTGCCCCCTCCCTCTGGGGCCTTTTTCCTCGGCCCCCGGGCTGCCCCCTCCCTCTGGGGCCTTTTTCCTCGGCCCCCGGGCTGCCCCCTCCCTCTGGGGCCTTTTTCCTCGGCCCCCGGGCTGCCCCCTCCCTCTGGGGCCTTTTTCCTCGGCCCCCGGGCTGCCCCCTCCCTCTGGGGCCTTTTTCCTCGGCCCCCGGGCTGCCCCCTCCCTCTGGGGCCTTTTTCCTCGGCCCCCGGGCTGCCCCCTCCCTCTGGGGCCTTTTTCCTCGGCCCCCGGGCTGCCCCCTCCCTCTGGGGCCTTTTTCCTCGGCCCCCGGGCTGCCCCCTCCCTCTGGGGCCTTTTTCCTCGGCCCCCGGGCTGCCCCCTCCCTCTGGGGCCTTTTTCCTCGGCCCCCGGGCTGCCCCCTCCCTCTGGGGCCTTTTTCCTCGGCCCCCGGGCTGCCCCCTCCCTCTGGGGCCTTTTTCCTCGGCCCCCGGGCTGCCCCCTCCCTCTGGGGCCTTTTTCCTCGGCCCCCGGGCTGCCCCCTCCCTCTGGGGCCTTTTTCCTCGGCCCCCGGGCTGCCCCCTCCCTCTGGGGCCTTTTTCCTCGGCCCCCGGGCTGCCCCCTCCCTCTGGGGCCTTTTTCCTCGGCCCCCGGGCTGCCCCCTCCCTCTGGGGCCTTTTTCCTCGGCCCCCGGGCTGCCCCCTCCCTCTGGGGCCTTTTTCCTCGGCCCCCGGGCTGCCCCCTCCCTCTGGGGCCTTTTTCCTCGGCCCCCGGGCTGCCCCCTCCCTCTGGGGCCTTTTTCCTCGGCCCCCGGGCTGCCCCCTCCCTCTGGGGCCTTTTTCCTCGGCCCCCGGGCTGCCCCCTCCCTCTGGGGCCTTTTTCCTCGGCCCCCGGGCTGCCCCCTCCCTCTGGGGCCTTTTTCCTCGGCCCCCGGGCTGCCCCCTCCCTCTGGGGCCTTTTTCCTCGGCCCCCGGGCTGCCCCCTCCCTCTGGGGCCTTTTTCCTCGGCCCCCGGGCTGCCCCCTCCCTCTGGGGCCTTTTTCCTCGGCCCCCGGGCTGCCCCCTCCCTCTGGGGCCTTTTTCCTCGGCCCCCGGGCTGCCCCCTCCCTCTGGGGCCTTTTTCCTCGGCCCCCGGGCTGCCCCCTCCCTCTGGGGCCTTTTTCCTCGGCCCCCGGGCTGCCCCCTCCCTCTGGGGCCTTTTTCCTCGGCCCCCGGGCTGCCCCCGTCCCTCTGGGGCCTTTTTCCTCGGCCCCCGGGCTGCCCCCTCCCTCTGGGGCCTTTTTCCTCGGCCCCCGGGCTGCCCCCTCCCTCTGGGGCCTTTTTCCTCGGCCCCCGGGCTGCCCCCTCCCTCTGGGGCCTTTTTCCTCGGCCCCCGGGCTGCCCCCTCCCTCTGGGGCCTTTTTCCTCGGCCCCCGGGCTGCCCCCTCCCTCTGGGGCCTTTTTCCTCGGCCCCCGGGCTGCCCCCTCCCTCTGGGGCCTTTTTCCTCGGCCCCCGGGCTGCCCCCTCCCTCTGGGGCCTTTTTCCTCGGCCCCCGGGCTGCCCCCTCCCTCTGGGGCCTTTTTCCTCGGCCCCCGGGCTGCCCCCTCCCTCTGGGGCCTTTTTCCTCGGCCCCCGGGCTGCCCCCTCCCTCTGGGGCCTTTTTCCTCGGCCCCCGGGCTGCCCCCCTCCCTCTGGGGCCTTTTTCCTCGGCCCCCGGGCTGCCCCCTCCCTCTGGGGCCTTTTTCCTCGGCCCCCGGGCTGCCCCCTCCCTCTGGGGCCTTTTTCCTCGGCCCCCGGGCTGCCCCCTCCCTCTGGGGCCTTTTTCCTCGGCCCCCGGGCTGCCCCCTCCCTCTGGGGCCTTTTTCCTCGGCCCCCGGGCTGCCCCCTCCCTCTGGGGCCTTTTTCCTCGGCCCCCGGGCTGCCCCCTCCCTCTGGGGCCTTTTTCCTCGGCCCCCGGGCTGCCCCCTCCCTCTGGGGCCTTTTTCCTCGGCCCCCGGGCTGCCCCCTCCCTCTGGGGCCTTTTTCCTCGGCCCCCGGGCTGCCCCCTCCCTCTGGGGCCTTTTTCCTCGGCCCCCGGGCTGCCCCCTCCCTCTGGGGCCTTTTTCCTCGGCCCCCGGGCTGCCCCCTCCCTCTGGGGCCTTTTTCCTCGGCCCCCGGGCTGCCCCCTCCCTCTGGGGCCTTTTTCCTCGGCCCCCGGGCTGCCCCCTCCCTCTGGGGCCTTTTTCCTCGGCCCCCGGGCTGCCCCCTCCCTCTGGGGCCTTTTTCCTCGGCCCCCGGGCTGCCCCCTCCCTCTGGGGCCTTTTTCCTCGGCCCCCGGGCTGCCCCCTCCCTCTGGGGCCTTTTTCCTCGGCCCCCGGGCTGCCCCCTCCCTCTGGGGCCTTTTTCCTCGGCCCCCGGGCTGCCCCCTCCCTCTGGGGCCTTTTTCCTCGGCCCCCGGGCTGCCCCCTCCCTCTGGGGCCTTTTTCCTCGGCCCCCGGGCTGCCCCCTCCCTCTGGGGCCTTTTTCCTCGGCCCCCGGGCTGCCCCCTCCCTCTGGGGCCTTTTTCCTCGGCCCCCGGGCTGCCCCCTCCCTCTGGGGCCTTTTTCCTCGGCCCCCGGGCTGCCCCCTCCCTCTGGGGCCTTTTTCCTCGGCCCCCGGGCTGCCCCCTCCCTCTGGGGCCTTTTTCCTCGGCCCCCGGGCTGCCCCCTCCCTCTGGGGCCTTTTTCCTCGGCCCCCGGGCTGCCCCCTCCCTCTGGGGCCTTTTTCCTCGGCCCCCGGGCTGCCCCCTCCCTCTGGGGCCTTTTTCCTCGGCCCCCGGGCTGCCCCCTCCCTCTGGGGCCTTTTTCCTCGGCCCTCTGTGTGGCTGTAAGCTGTTATATTACATATTTAAATTTCTTCACATGCATATCATCCTACTGTACCCTTTTTCAATTACCCTGGCAATGAATGGTGACACCTAACACAGTAAGATCCCCAACTGTGACCCCCTCCACCCCCACACAGCATTCCATGCAGTATAATGGGCCCCTATATAGTATAATGGCCCCTATTATCTCTCCAAATGGTATAATGGTCTCCATACAGCCCTCCTCACAGTATAATGGCTCACACACAGTCTGATAGACCCCCACACAAACTTTCATACTGAGTAGATGCTTGCTTACAGTATAATGGCACTCCAATAATAAGTAAATTATAAAGACTCCCTCATAGGCCTTGAAATAATATAATTGGCCTGACAAAACTTTCCACATAGTATAATGGGCCCTACATCGTCTTCCATACAGTAATGGGCCTTATGTCCTCCATGTATTATAATGCACCCCATATTTCGTGTTATGCACCGCTTGTATTCCTCAATATAGTATTGTGCGCCCCCATATAGTGTTATGCACCTTCATATGCTTTTAGGCAACCCCCATATAGTAGTGTGCAGCCCCAATAGTCGTCTGGCCACCGTGATACATAAACTCACTTCTTCCGCTCTCCGATCTCCTCAGCAAGTCTACTCAACTGCTGCTTTCGTCACATCTCAGCACAGCGGCACAAAGTGGTGACATGATAGCGCTCCGCTGTTCTGACACATCAGAGTGCTGTAGACACAGCGGGAGAGTGATGAGAGAGCAGTGATGGCAAACCTTTCACAGGCTGAGTGCCCAAACTGCAACACAATTTTTTAACTTTTTTTTTTTTCCTTCTACAAAGTGCCAACTTGGTAATTTAACAAATTCTATTATGTTAACAATTGATTTTAAACTTACCTTTGCAGTCTTCTCTTCAGCAGGGGGGCATCAAGCTCATGCCTGCTTAACACACATTGAAGCTGAGCCACTCCCACTGCTCTTTCTAGCGACAGCAGTTGGATCGATCTTTATGGAAAAAATGCATAATATTACATATATTTTTAGCTTAGAATGCAATCCGATTCCATCCTGAAATTCACATCTACATTTCAAAGTGTCAACATCTCTAAATCTTATGAAGACATACGAGTTGTTCCTCTCCCCTTTCATTATGTAGTAATGTCCCCCATCCTGTACTAACATCCCCCTTCCTGGTAAATATGACACCATCATGAAATAGACTTCCTACATTCTGGTATTTGTCCCCATCATGGCCCCATCCTGATAAATGTCCCCCATCCTGGCAAGTTCCCTCCACATCCTGGCAGGCTCACCCATCCTAGCAGGTCCCCAATTGCTAATACAATTGATAGTGTGATTCTTGATGGGGGCACAGTGTCAGTGCTTACTCCGTGCCCCCTTAACTAATGGGCCCCAAAGTGATCATGTTGCATGCCTCTATTAGCAGTATGCCCCTGGGTACTGTATGTGCTGTGAGCATCTGTACAAATCAGGGCAGGAGGCTAATTGGAAATTTCTACAATCATTGGTCAGCCGCACAAAATGATGAACTTACAAATTACCCTGCTATGTTTTGCTAAAACAATGAACTCCCTCCTACTGTGGTGGTTGGAGCTGCTTCTTTGTGCGGGTTTGATATTAGGCGATATTGATCTTATTGCTTCTCACTACTGCTTTTCCAGGTTTGTGTCAGCTGGGTCTGCTGTATATACATCACATAGGAAATGCTGGGGTGGGTCTGCTGTATATACATCACATAGGAAAGGCTGGGGTGAGATACATTACTGAGGTGGGCTGGGGGGCCTAGACATGACTGGGGGGGCTATACAGGACTAGGGAGGCTGATGGGGCCTAGACAGGACTTGGGGCATATACATCCCAGGGAAGGGCTGTGGGGCATAGATGTTACTGGGGAGGTCTTGGGGGCATAATGTGACTGGGGAGGCTAGATGGAACTGGGGGTCCTATACGGGACTAAAGAGGTTGGGAGGGGCTTACATGGTACTGAGGAGGCTGGGAGGGGTCTATACGAGACTGGGGAGGCTGATATGAGGCCCAGACAAGACAGGGGGACTAGACATCACAGGAAACACTGGGTGCATATACATCACTGGAGATGCTGGGGGTATATACACCACATGAGGGGCAGGAGGCATATACACCACAAGGGAGGGCTGGGAGTCATCACTGGGGGGGCCTAAGCATGACTGGAGAGTCTTGGTGGGGGTCTAGATAGCTTATGCTATTTGATGTTTGGTAGCCCTTGTCACAGCCGTCTGACTTGTACAGATAAATGTCTAAAAAGAGCAACTATAGCAGACACCAGGTCCCAAAATCCAGCACCTATGTAACAGAACTGTCCAATCACACAAAGCATTGCAGTATCCAGGCAACTGAAAGGCCAATCATAAAGAAGGTATGTAAAAGCTTTCCAATCCTGTGAACGAATCCCTATCATAGCAACCATACAGACCAATCATGAGAGCCCATCTATATGTTTTATACACCTTCACAGTAGATACTCGCTCACATATAATATCTAATACACGCAGCTCCGCTACATGGGTAAGGGACTATTAACAGAATGTAAGTGAACCCTCTAACTCAGAGGTCTCAAACATGCGGCCTACAGACACCTAGACCCCGTGACTATTGTGGCACATATATACACATCTACACTAATAACAAGGGATATTGCAACAGGATGGGCACATTAGTACAAGGGAACAATATGGGCACATTAACACAGGATGGGGAGACATTATACAAAATGTTGGCTTAAATTACTATATGGTGGTAATTGTAAAATATTACTTACAAGAAGTGGATAAAATGGGGAAAACTAATTTTTTTTTCCCCCATTGAAAATACTTTTTTATATATACTGAAATAAAAAAAGTGCACATTTGTTATAATAAACGAGCGAAAATGTTAAAAAAAAAAAAGTGATGCATATTTTATTCTATAAACATTTGGAATCACTAAAAAAATGTCACTGGGTCCACCAAAAAATGCAGCCCCGCCAATAATTTTTTTTTTCGATATGCAACTCTTATACTCAGCCAAGTTTGAGACCCCTGCCCTAACTTATTAGGCCCCTATTCAAATGAACTGCATTAATGCATGTGCGCCCCTAGAGTGAAGCAACACAATGTGAGGCCTTCCAGACTGACTTTGCCTTTTTTGGACATTTATTTATTTATTTATTTATTTATATATATATATATATATATATATATAATTTTATCCCCATCCCCCCCCCACTTAGTCTGGTGAAACCTCTCCTCATTTATCAAAGCTTTATAATTAAAAAAACAAAAAACCCTCTCCTAGTTATCCATAGAAACCAGCCATGATTAATAAAAGCTGAGGCCTGACTGGTTGCTATGGGGTAACAAGAACAGTTGTAGTAATGTTATATATTCTCCATAACTTCTCACCTTTCTCGCCCACCAGGCCGATGTGACTGGGTCCTGAGTCTCTGGAAGATTTGCTGTAATGGCTCGTCCTCCATTTACATCTGAGTCTTGTCATGGCTCTGTGAAGGTGTGCTAAGAAGCAGTTATCCTTTAATTATTTTTTCTTGTCTTTACCCTCCTTTCAATGTCCATGTTCTCTAATTGGTTTCTCTCGCCACGCTTTCCTTCTCATCCTTTGGTTTCCAAATCCTTTGTCTTCTTCGCTTTCCCCACTCTGAGCGCTCACATGTATCTCTACTCTCCTGCAGTGAGTGAGTGCAAAGCACCTTAGCTGTGCGCCTGTGCTGCCACATTCTGGAACCTACCATTGTGATGTCATACAGCTGCCACATTCTACCACCTGCCATTGTGATGTAATTGCTGTGTCAATGTATCTAGCTCCCAGCCATCTTGGATCCTGCTGGACTGTCCTGATTTTGAGGGACATATCTTGGTAGATAAAGGCATTCTGCCACCATATGATATGTATTTAATGCTGCAGATATTTTAAAAGTGTATGTGTGTGTGTGTGTGTGTGTATAATATATATATATATATATATATATATATAATCTATTTATTTTTTTTCAATTTAAATGTATTAATTATGAAAGTTCAAATTAAACGCAAAGCTTCACTGTGCAATCAATTATCTTCAGATTGAGTTCTTTATAGTAAGGGATTCCAGCTTAAAGCCGTGACCACCGGCTACATGGATACAAGGATAAAGTGAATCCCATGGGTAACTTAAAAAAAAAAAGTTGAAGGATTTTTACTAAATGCTCCATGAACGCATTTCTGGCATTATACGACCTTAGTCAGAGTCTGGAAATTGCATCATGGGACATTTGTGTAACCCCTTAACAAGCGCGGGCAGTAAAATTACGTCCTAAGCAGTCATAGTGTAATCTCCACCGGCTGCTGGTGGGGAACTGCACACATGTCAGCTGACTTTAACATTTGCATTGCAGGCACAAGTGGATCCATGTTCCACCCATGCCTTACCCCTAAATCTTCACTTACCCGGCTTCATCAGCATCGCATTGACGTGATCACTGTGAGCGAATGGTTGTCATGGTAGGACAGGGTCATGTGATGACTCCCGTAGCTAGCATTAATCACTTCCTGTTTCACTCGGCCGGCTGCTGCCAGTGACGAGGTGAGTGTTTCTGTGATCACAGCTGTGTAGCTGTAATGAACAGAAATACCTCTGCAATCAGACTGCAGATCCTCATAATTGTAAATGGTGCTCAGAAAAATGATCAATATAATACAAATTTGTGGCACACGTGGGATTGTGAGAAAATATTTTTTACTTTAGTGATTTCTGCAAAAAGTCAAACCGTCGTTTTGTTTTTTTTTGCCAATGTTTGGGCTCTTATATTCAGAGCCTTCGTCTGGGCAAAATTGATTCTGAGGTTGACTATGACAGACTTGCAGAACTAGTTGCCTGAAGCAGTAATGAGTGCCTTATTAGGACAAGGAAGCAGCAGCCTTCACACCGGATATTCCTCCCAGGCACCCAGCTGCTCTCCTAAGGCGCCAGCCCTCCATTATCTTCACCACAGATGTCATGGATTGTGATAGGTTAATCTCCAGTGGCTGTCGCCAGCAGCAATTCCCTACACATGTCAGCAGATTTAAACAACTGACGTGTTGCTATCATGCACGAGTGGATCTGTATTCCACTCATGCCTGTTAACACCTTGCATCTCACTGTCTAAATGTGACAATACCACAGCAAGCAGAAAGTCCAGCACCACAGAGCTAACGATAGATGTTTTTGTTTCTTATTTTAATTAGTCCCTATATTAGACATTATATTTTATTGCACTGATTGCATGTATAATGTATTGAAATGCACCCAAATGCAAAGGTCATGGCATTTTCTCCTGTTACCCTTGTGAAAATGGAAAACTTGAGGCTAAAGTAACATTTTTGTGGGAAAGAAATTTTCATTTTTTTTTATTCCTTCCACATTGCCTTATTTCCTTTGAAGCACCTACAGGGTTAATACGTGCCAGCATTGAGAAACATGTGATGGTGTCTCCGTGGCATTCTTATTTTGCATATTTTCCCAGGGGGCCTTGTTCTAGTGTCACTGCATTGAGAAACACGTGATTGTGTCTCCGCGGTGTTGGATGTTGATCTCCCCGAGGTCAACCATCCTTACCTATGTTGAATATGGATTTGAGCAGTTTGAGGGGTGCTGTTATTGTAATGATGTGAGTTTTGGGTATTTTCAAAGTCACTTCAAATGTGATGTGGTCCCTAAAAATATTTTTGTTAATTTTGTTGGAGAAATGAGAAATTGTTGATAAACGTAACTCCTCCAACTTCCTAACAAAAAAATGTTTGAAATATTGTGATGATGTAAAGTAGACATGTGGGAAATGTTTGTTCACTATTTTGTGTCATATAACTCTCTGGCTTAAGGACATTCAAAATTAAAATTTTGAAAACATTTTCACCAAATATTTTCTTTAAACAAATATCATCCTAACTTTACCACTAACTTGAAGTACAATGTGTCACGAGAAAATTGGCCTGGTCAAAGGTGAAAACTAGCAGGGAGTGAATGGGTTAAAAAATAAAGATGATAAAAAATGAGTAGTCTATGGTATCACCACATTCAGAAAAGTCGCAGTTATCAAGATATAACATTATTTAACCCAGTGGCAAACACTATAAATGGAAAACATTCAGGAAAACCAAAATGTCATTTTCTTGGTCTCTGCAATACCATAAAAATGCTGTAACAATCAAATCGTCATATCTATCCCAGAATGGTGTAAACAAAAAATGGCGTTTTGCCCAACAAAAATAAGCCATAACACAACTCGATTGTCTACAAAATTAAAACATTATGGATCTCAGAAAATGGCGACAACCCCCCCCCCCCCCCCCCAAGTTTTGGGGGTTTTTTTCCCACCTCTAAAAAAAGTAAAAAAAAAAATTGACATGTTTGGTATCACTGTAATCAAACTGATAGAAGAATCATATTGCCAGGACCTTTACCATATAGTGTACGCCATTAAAACAGTCCCAATGCCAAAATTATGTTTTTTAATTTCACCGCAATTGGAATATTCTTTTTTTAGTACACTATGTAATAAAATGAATGGTGTCATTCAAAAGTACAAGACGACCCTGAAAAAACCCCATCATATGTCTATGAAGACAGAAAAATAAAAAAGTTATGGCTCTGGGAAGTGGAGGAAAACGGAAAAATTGAAACCGCAAAAACGGAAATCGTGCACATTGTCAAGGTTAATGTATATACTGAGATATACTGTATAAGCAAAGCATATCCTATGACCAATAATACACAGGGGCATCTGTCACCTCAGGAATCCATAGCAGAAAAAATGTATACAATTAACATTTTAATTTTCTTAATTTAATAGTAACTTTATTGGTTATTTAATAAAAGTTTTGTACAGACACGTACACTTTACAGCACTTATGTATTCTTTTCCCATCCTCAATCAACACAGAGGAAGAGGAGGAGAAAGAAAGAAGAAAAGGAATTAAAGAAGAAATTGGAGAGGTTGTAGGTAGAAAATGTTGATTACTTTAATACAATTATTCTATACGAGTTATTTTAACAAACACAGTGTATACATTAAACAAATGTCTGCATATGATGTAAATAGTCTTATGATCAGTTTCCAACAAAATTTAAAACATGAGGGGTATACTGCCGTAGAAGGAAAAGTGTCTGCAATAAAATGCCAGTAATCTGCAGGCAAAGGAGCTATTTGTAGATAAATACTGGTTTAACCATGTGCAGCAATGTAATAGGAAGTGTGACTCAGGGAGAAAAAAAAATGATGTTCTCCCTGCAACCACTCACTTCCAATCATCGGTGCCAGGGCAGTGATCCGTCAGTGATCACCACACAGTGAGGGCTGTGTAATCTTGTGAAGCCCCACAGGTGTTGTGTCGGTGCATTACCTTCAGGGACTCCACTCAGCTGGATCTGGTCACAGGTAGGAGATCTTCTTCTTGTCGTGACGCCACTCTCAGTATTGCGGCCAGTAGGGACCGCCACTGCAGGTTGAGGGTCGCCTGGGGCTGATGGTGTGTGCAGTTAGTTGGAATAGCCTCCTGAGAGTGAGGCAAGCCCCAGGGCCCTGTGTAGGTGCGTAGTACCACAAGGCGCAGAATGACTCAATACAGGCAGAATGTCTTTCAGGGTTTTTACTCACAGTTGATGGCAGGGTGAGTGGCCCGGGCGTAGCTGGGATGAACCAAGTGAGAACCAGGTGTCCTTCAGGCTGACTTGTGAGGGTGACTACTAACTCGCCTTCCTTAGCCCTTGGTGGTTTGGGGTAACCCCGACTTTGAGTCCCTATGGGGGTCACCCAGGGAAGATGCTGCAGCCTCTCTCCCCTTCGTTTGCCGTTTGCTTGTCGCCTGGACCAGGCCACTCCAGCTGCTTGCCTCCTGTGACCTATGGGCCCTAACTGTGGCTACGTGGCTGCGGCTTTTGTGGTGTTGTGGCGTGGGCTTTGAGAGCCCCACACCGGCAGGTTTAGCAAAAGAAAGCTGGATCTATCTCCGCTTCGGGATCTGCCGCCCGTTTGGGCCTGGTACTCTCTAGCAGTCTCCTTACTTCCCACTCCGTTGCTCTCTCTCTAGCTGAAGATGGATTTCGGGTAGCACTCCTAGTTGACCGTTCTCCCCCGTCAGTAGCCACTGCGCGGGCGCTGTCAGACTGCACAGCCCCAGGGATCTGCTCCTCACTCGAGCTCCCTGGACTCTACACTGCTCTGGCTCACTGCCCCTCCTCTCCTGTTCTTGCCTACGCCACCTAGCAACCAGACTCTCTTACCACACCCCTTGAGAGGAGATGGAGGCTTTTGGCCCCCTCCACTATTCCAGTGAAGGTGAAGGCTTTTCCCCCTCCTGGGATCCCCAGGGGTCCTCTCATGGGTACATGTGTGAGACCTGATCACTATGCGCCTGTGTTCCACACCCCAGTCAGCCTTCTGGATTACCTGTGTTGTACTGTCCCCAGCATGGGTGCAGTACTCAGTGGTGCCTGACCAGGTCAGGGGCGCCACATTCTCACCCATCGCTCGCTGTGTAGTGATCGCTGACTGGTCACTGCCCTGGGGCCGCCCCAAGAGCTGGAAGTGAGCGGCTGCAGGGAGAAGAGAAATTCATTGTTTTCCTTTTTCCAATTAGACTGCCACACGTTATGTAACACAGCATTTATCTGCAGAGTTTTATCTGCTGAGAGGATTTCATTAAGATTCACATTAGAAATAAGTTATACAGCTCCTTCCAAGTCATGGGAACAGTTCTCTCCTTATCTCTGTGCATATAGACTGTGTGATGTGAGTGTATTGTGCTGTATGTACTGTACATGGGGTACAAAGAATGATACTCACCACACGATGATCAGTAAAGTGTGGTGTAATCCTGGAAATCCTGCAAAATGTAAAACTCTCAATCCAAGAAGTGTTCAGTTGCCGTAGTGACCAGTAACTGCCACTCACCTGCCGGCACCTGCCAGTCACATGACCTCCTCTCTGCAGACACCACTTTTCTCTTCCATTTAAAGCTTTCAAGTAAAGCTTTATTCCCCAATTCATCAGGATTAGCGGTTATGATGCCAGTCTTGATGAGGGGTCGTGCTGGAGTCAGACCGTTTTGATTCTTTGGGAGGCGTATGTCTCTTAAAGAGATTTTCCCATGGGCAAAGTTCATTATGATCAATAGATCGGAGTTGAGCAATAATTTTGTAACTTCGGAGTGAGGCTCACACCACTTTTCAGATGCTTCTGACTCATTAAAGGATTTTCCCCACAAAGTTTAATTTTAAAGTTGATTTTAATCCATAGATCCTGGAATAATAATTAATTTCCACAATTGGACGTGTTTAAAAAAAAAAGTTCCTGTTCTGAGATAATCTTATATATGTGCCCCTGCTATGTACTGTGTAATGGCCGTGTCTGACCGTACAGGGACGTGGTGTGATCATACCACAGCTCCTGGGCAGGGGAGAAAGCAAAAGAGTATAAAGACATTACAGTACGGGATCAAAAATTATTCTTTCTTTGAGGTAAGCTGTGATCCCGTGCTGTACTGTCTGTATACTCCCATTTGCTTTCTCCCCTGCCCAGGACCTGTGGTATGATCACAGCATGTCCCTGTACGGTCAGACACGGCCATTACACAGTACATAGCAGGGGCACATATATAAGATTATCTCAGAACAGGAACTTTTTTTTTAAACACGTCCAATTGTGGAAATTATTATTAATCCAAGATCTATGGATTAAAATTGACTTTGTTTGTGGGGAAAATCCTTTAATGAGTCAGGAACATCTGAAAACTGGCGTGAGCCTCACTCCAAAAGTTGCAAACTTCTTACACATCTCCTGCGTTGTGAAAAAAAAGTGCAACTTTTCAAAGCCCTTAATGGCAAAATTCTGGAATAATCTCTTTTGAACCCCTCCACCCCAAAAAATAAACAATACATGGATTTTATTATTTTCTGTATTTTTTATTATTAATGTGGCGCCCTGCACTAGCCAGGTTGTCACAGGTACTACAACATGCACCCCCACCCCGAGATAGGTACATCAGTCACACACAAAATCCTTGTTGCCTCCCTCCAGGGGCTGATGTCCACACCAGGTGGGGTGGAGCCAGGCGGTTGGCCCCACCCACCGAGGAGTTCACAGTCCTGGAGGCGGGAAAAGGAAGTCAGTTGAGTTGAGATCAGTTCAGAGTGGAGGAGAGTGAAGTGGTAGTGGAGGAACAGACTGACCGTGTCCAGGTGTGTGGCCCGGGCACCAAGAGCAAGGTTGGCAAACGGTGGTGGCCGTCTGCAGGAGAGGCAGATCGACGCGGAACCGTAGGACCGGGGTCGGGCGGTGGCCCGCCGGTACCGAACCGGGGAGCGAAGAGAAGCCAGCACACTCAGGCAGGGCCTGCGGACCCTGACCAGGCTTGGAGCCGCCATTAAAGGTCAAATTCGTTTGACCGGAACCCCAGGGGTTTCCAAACAGCCAAGACCCGATTGAAGGCAACCATCCAACCAGCAAAAGGAAATACAGCTACCGCCACAGCTAGAGTTCCAAGAGCCAGAGCCTGCTGGCAAAAGGGGCTCCTCCAGCACACATACACGCCGGGGAGCGGGTTACCGGTGGGAATCCACCGGGACCGAACAAACACACACAGGTGCAGGGAAAAGCAGCCACCACCAACCGTCCGGGAGAAACTACAGCAGCCGACTGCGGGACCCGTCCATCCAGCCGTTTGTTTTACCAGAGACTTTGCATATCTTTGTGGCTGAGTGAGTACAACTATGCCATCCGGCGCCGCGCTGCCCCCGCGACCCTGCACCTCACCAACCCTGCACGCCCCCGTCACCTCACCGGGCCCCGGGACAACCAACCCCTACCCACGGAGGGGGAAAAGAACAACCCAGCTGCTCCCTGCCATCGCTCCCGGGAGACCCGTCACCAGCAGCGGTGGTGCCCCAACCTCACCACAAACCGTGGGTGGCGTCACGGACCAAATCCCCAAACCCAAACTACCCCCCTTTTCACTCACGGGCGAAGAGCGCCGCTCAAGTCCCCGGATCCGGCCCACCGCTCGAGCTATCGAGCAGAGCAGCCATCGCAGCAGCGCCGGACCCGAGCGTTAGCGAGCGCAGCGGCGTCCTCCCTACCCGCGACATTAATAATTCTAAATAATATAATAAATGAGAGTGGAGAAATAGCAGATACTGAGACACTGCAATGTGGTGTGTGTGTCACCAATAACACTCATCCCGGGTGACATGGTAGGTATGTTGGTGAAATTACAACTTTACATTTCTAATGGCCGCTCAGGTTTATGGGGGTTCAGCATTTCCTCTAAAAAAAATAGTGATTGTCTAACAAACTAGAAAACACAGTCGTGATCAGCATCAGTGATTCTCTCATTGTGTTTGGCCTTAAGCCCGCTTTACACGCTGCAATGTATCTTACAATGTGTCGGCGGGGTCACGTCGTAAGTGACGCACATCCGGCATTGTAAGGTACATTGCAGGGTGTGACAGGTACGGAAAATCCGTTCATCGCATACACATCGTACCTTTCTCTAAAATTGAACGGCAGGTTGTTCAATGTTCCCGAGGTAGCACACATCGCACTGTGTGACACCCCGGGAACGATGAACAGATCTTACCTACGTCCTGCAGCTCCCGGCTGACAATGCGGAAGGAAGGAGGTGGGCGGGATGTTTACGTCCCGCTCATCTCCGCCCCTCCGCTTCTATTGGCCGGCTGCCGCGTGACGTCGATGTGACGCCGATCGTCCCTCCCACTCCAGGAAGTGGACGTTCGCCGCCCTCTGCGAGGTCGTATGGACGGGTAAGTACGTGTGACGTGGGTTAATCGTTTGTGCGGCACGTTCAACAAATTGAACGTGCCGCATATACGATGGGGGCGTTGTAAATCAAATACGATATCGTATGCGAAATTGCAACGTGTAAAGCAGGCTTTACAGAGGTATTCCCATCTCCAAGATCCTGTCCCAATATTTAGTAGGTGTAAAAATAATTATATTCGCTAATGCCTCTAATCAGAAATGTAATATAGGTCTCCTGATTCGCTGTCGCTTACCTCATGTGCAGGTAATTACAGTAGCTTAGTTATCCATGGTTACAGCTCACTCATATGGTGACAGCCAGTTACTTAGGTGCTTGTGATCGTCACCATGGAAACCTAAACTGCAATGCCCTGCACAATGAGGTAAGAAACATAGATAATCAGAAGAACTATACTACATTTCTACGTGGAGGTATTTGCTATTATTATTATTATTATTATTACACCTACTACATATTGGGATAGGATCTTGGAGATGACAATACCTCTTTAACCTGAGTTTTTTTAAGCCTTCTGTATTCTTGAGTAAGCTGCTGATTTTGCTGGGCAATGCCAGGGGTCAGCCACATATTTCTCTTACAGTAATCCATGATGTTTGTTTAGATGAATTGAAGGTAGGCGTGTCACGGGCGGGGAGGGGGCCGCTGCTCTCACTACCACGCTCTGGTCCGGCGCTGCTGCTGCTTGCTGCTCGGTGGCTTGAGCGGTGGGCCGGATCCGGGGACTCGAGCGGCGCTCCTCGCCCGTGAGTGAAAGGGGATGGTTTTTGGGGTTTGGGAAGTCAGTCCGTGATGCCACCCACGGTTTGTGGTGAGGTTGGGACACCACCGCTGCTCTGGACAGGGATCCCGGGAGCGATGACAGGGAGCAGCCGAGATGTTTCTCTCCCCTCCGTGGGTAGGGGGTTTTGGTGGTCCCGGGGCCCGGTGAGGTGACAGGAATGTAAATGGCAGAGTTTGGTGAGGTGCAGGGTGCCGGAAAACCGTGTCCCTAACCGACTCTCAGGAGACCCCACTCCTGTAGAGCCCCCCAAGTCCGCCAGGCAATTACCATACCAGAATAAACAAGGGGGGTGGTCCCCCATCTATCCGATGTACCACCCCGCTCCCCGACATTTCCACCGACTCCAAGAACCCCCCTCGCAACCGCCACCACGAGCATTACCTGACCCCTCATAATGCGAGTCACCCCACCAAAACAAGTGCCCGCTCAACTCCGTCTTGAATGCTCAAGACACACAGATCGATACCCACGGCAGTCAGGTGCACACCATCTGACCGCCAAAAATTCCCCTCCCCCGACTCCAAGTCCCTGTGCCTAACTACGACTCCTCCATTCCTGGACACAAAATTCCCAACCACCCTATTGACCTTTTATTCTGGTCTTCTCGATCCTCTCTAGGGACCGAGCCCCCCGCCAAATCTTTCGGGGAACGATATCCGACCAAACCACCCTGAGTTTAGGGAAGATTGACCAAAGGCGGAGCAGGTCGTAACGGATATCCCGTATCAACTCCCGACAGGGGCGAGCCCCTAAATCATTTCCCCCAACGTGCAACACCAGCACCTCAGGGGGGCGATCCAAACGAGCGAACTGGTGAAAATCCACCAACACCTGCCGCCAGCGCATGCCCCTCACCCCAATCCAACGAACGATTACCTCGTTCCTGGACCAACACAACTGCTGACCATTCCGCCGCACATCAGCTTTCAGTGCCCACCAATAAACAAAAGAATGGCCGAAAATCCACACCAGGGGCGTATCACCTATAAAAAGGAAACAAAACAAAAAGAGGGGGGGAGGGGTGTAACAAAACCGAAAAAACTGACACGCGTCAATAACGATCATTAAACTGTAAAAACAACATTGCAGAGATTTTTTTTTTAAATATACACCACCAGTCCAGAGAAAACGCCCAGACTCCTACAACAAATGGGGGCGGACGTACAGCCTGAACCTCTTCGACTCCCACCTGCCTATCTGCACCGTCTCCGCCGGGAGCCCCCATCTGTCAGCTTCAGTCGCTGCCCCGATCCCAAACGACTGGGCTGAAAACTTGTCCACCCGCAACCCCAACCTCTCCAAACATTTCCGAAAAACCGCCACAAACTGGTACCTGGACAAAAACGATCCATCCTGATGCTTCAACAGTGGGACCGGGCGGTCGACCCCCAGTTCTAAATACCGTTTAAAACAGGATACAGGGCACATAGGGGACCCCGCCAACGCCCATAAAGTGACCCTCCTCCCACGACCAAATTGATCTGTCTTAGACCGCCGGATCCAAAACTCCACAGTGTCCCCGGACACAACCGTGTCCTCTCCCAAAACGCCCCCCACCCGGGATGACGCTGGGGATACCAACTCGCCTATCCTCGTAGCTCCAAAGAAAGCCCATGAAAATGCCAACTGAAACAGAACCATTTCAAAGTGTGAAACACACACTCGCTCCAGCTGAGCACCCAGCTCTTCCAGCAGCTGGAATGACACCGACCTCCGACTGTCCGGTCTATGAACCCCCTTTCTCAAGCCCCTCACAGCTTGCCGAACAAGAAAATTCTTTGTTATATCCACTACCCACTGCAATTTACAACCAAGCGAAACCCCCGCCAAAAACCGATTAACCCTGGAAAAAGACCAATGATCCGAAGCCATCCTACACAACCGACAAAGCAAGGCACCGATAGAATCCTCCTCAGACTCCCCAACCCCAAATTCCTGCCTCCAATTCATCCAGTCCCTCCAGGCTGCTTCATATGCAGCCCACGTACCAGGAGCCAATGACGCTCTGATCAACGAGCTCGCCTCTCGAACACCAACTCCAAGAGCTCCGCCGGCCAGGTGCTGCCGGCGGACTCCGCTTCCGGCGCCAGGCTCCAAAAACGATCCCACTGTAAGTGAGAAAGGGAATCAGCAATGGAGTTCTCGACCCCCGGTACATGCACTGCCACAACCCACGCATTAAGGCAAAGACACCGCACACCAAATACCGCAACAGGCGGACAACCGGAGGAGACGAACCAGACAAGATGTTAATCGCCATGACAACCGACATGTCACAGTGAAAGCGGATTTTTTTGTTGCTAAAATGATCTCCCCAAACGGACACCGCCACCACAATCGGGAACAGCTCTAACAACGTCAAATTCCGCGTAAACCCTGCTTCATGCCACGTCATCGGCCACTCCCCCACGCACCACCTACCTCCGAAGTAAGCCCCAAAGCCCGTACCACCTGCTGCGTCGGTGAAAAGCTCGCAATCAAAATCATCTACCACTTCTGCAATCATTAGCGACCGGCCATTGTACTTCTCCAAAAAAGTGCCCCAAACAGCCAAATCCTCCCTAAGGTCCTGGGTCAACCTTATGTAATGTCTGGGGGAACGCGCCCCTGACGTCGCCGACGCCAACCTACGTGAAAAAACCCGGCCCATGGGCATGATACGACAAGCAAAATTCAGCTTACCCAACAAAGACTGAAGATCCCTCAACTGAATTTTTTTAAGGCGAACAGCCGAACTCACCTCCGCATGCAAAGCTGAGAATTTTTCCTCCGGCAGCCTGCACTCCATCATCACAATATCAATAGTGATGCCCAAAAAATTCAGACAAGTACACGGGCCTTCCGTCTTATCCTGAGCCAAGGGAACCCCGAACCGATCAGACAACCATTCCATAGTCCTCAACAATGTCTGACAAACTGCCGACTCGGCAGGACCAATGAACAAAAAATCGTCGAGATAGTGAATCACCGACGAGAGCTGAGCCACGTCACACACTGCCCATTCTAAAAAAGAACTGAACGCTTCAAAATAAGCACAAGAAATGGAACACCCCATAGGCAAACAACGATCAACAAAATAGGATCCGTCCCAAAAACAACCCAACAGATGCATGCTCTCAGGATGCACCGGCAGCAAACGGAAAGCCGATTCGATGTCCATTTTTGCTAACAATGCTCCCCTACCACATTTCCGAACCCATCTGACAGCTGCGTCAAACGAGGTATAAACCACCGAACAGAGGTCAGGGTCAATGCCATCATTCACCGACAAACCCTTGGGGAACGACAAATGCTGAATTAGCCGAAATTTGTTCGGCTCCTTCTTTGGGACGACCCCTAGCGGCGATACAACCAAATTCGGAATGGGGGGGATGCAAAAGGACCCGCCATCCGACCACGAGCAACCTCGCCAAGTAGCTTTTTAGTCACCACCTCCGGGTGTCGCCGCGCTGACAACAAATTCTTTAACTGAAACAGAACAACATGAGGAGGGGGGGGGATCCTAAAACCAACACAAAAACCGTCTTCCAATAACACTGCCTTGTCCCGCCTAGGGTATCTATTTAGATAAGGGGCCATCTCGAGAAGCCTCACTGGGCTCCCCCCCTTTTCCAGAATCTCCCCCTGCTTTGGGCCTTCCCTTCTTAAAGCAACGAGCCGCTCCGTGGGAGGAACCTGCACAACCGGAACACTGATGCTTAAACTTGCAGGAGCTCCCAAACTTGCACTGGCTATCGTTAAACTGCCAGCACACCCCTGCCTTTGTTCCAATGCCACCTGCCTGGGTCCCCACTCCCCCAACGGTATGTTGGCCGGCCGACCCGGCCCCCCCGTGAAAGGGCTGACCATAACGAGCCGGTGCCATAACTTTCAACCATAACCCGATAACCTTCTGATCCCATCGTATGCTGGGCCGCACGGCTTTTCGCTGCCTAAACTGCTCATCGTAACGTAACCAAGTCTGCCCGCCATAAATCCTATGAGCTTCCGCTATGGCATCCATATAACAGAATAGCCCAGAACAATTATCCGGCGCCTTTTCGCCAATAACTCTAGCTAGGATCGCAAAAGCCTGCAACCAGTTAACAAACGTTTGAGGGATCAGCCGCCACCTACGCTTTTCCTCCTCCTTCTTGCTATCATTCTTCTTCTTCTTATCTAGATTAAACTTCTCCAAAGGAAGGAGGGAAAAAATCTCCACATACTCATCCTTCCTAATCTTTTCCTTCACCTCCTTCTTCAAATGCGCCCCCAGAGGGCCCTCAAAGCAAACGTACACCTCCCCTCTGGCCCTATCATCCAAAATAATCCTGTCCCCTTCCTTATCCGTCTCCTTCTGCCCGGGAGCCGCCACGCCGTCCCCAGCAGCCGCCTCGCTTTCCGTCGGCACAACTACAACAGCCGGCGCTGCCACCCCAGAGCTCGGTACCCACGCAGGAACGGGGGACCCGACTGCCCCCTGACTCGACCTATCCAGCCGCTCCAACAAATCACGCACACCCTTCAGCACATCGCCGAGGCTACCGACATCCACGCCCGCCGCGCTCAACCCTGCCTGCGCCTGGCCACCTCCTGCCCCCAGGGAAACTAAACTAGGTGAGGACGTACAAAACATAGAGGCAAACTCACCAAGCTGCGTCGGTACATGAGATCCACCAGCCGAAAATCCTGACTCCGGATGACGATCCCCTCTGGAATGGCTCCTCACGAAAGCATCTTCAGCAGCTCGACCAGGAGGACCCTGGGAGCCTGCCACGCTCGAACCTGGTCGGACGACCAGGGAGCGGACTGGATGATGAGATGCGGGCTGGCTCATCCCCGATGCTGCCCGTGTCCATGAAGGTGACCTCCTCCTGGAACGCGAACGTGACCGTGGAAAGGACCTTCTCCCAGATGCAGGCCCCTGCCGTGCTGGCGAATTTTCCTGGGGTGCTGACCTCTGACGGCGACAGTCTCCTCCTGCCTGAATGCGACCCGTGCCTGGACCGCAATCTCCCTGCCAGTGATGACATCCTCCGTTGCAGCATCCCACACCTGTCAGACGACTCTGACCCGGCGCGCACTGACCTCCTGGAAGATGGTTCCAGCGCTGGCATCGCAGCCAAGGTTCCTGGATCCGCTGTCCTCCTGACTTCAGACCCTGTGGGCCCTGCAGCACTCCCATCTCCTCACCGTCCAGCAGTCCCCCCGACTGGAGCATCGCCAGGAAGGACCGCCGCCATCTTGTTGTAGCCCTGTGCAGTAGAGGTAGCTGGGCCGGTCACATGATCCCTGGAGGGACCGCCCATCACCGCAGGTCCTGGACGCCTAGAAGGATTCCTCCCCCGCCTGCTCCTGCGTGCTGGAGCTGGAGCTGTACTGCGAGGAGGGTCCCCGGAGGGGCTCCTACGGCGCCGCTGAGGACCAGGAGCCACAACAGGTGAGAACCGCTCCGGCGCCCTCACTCTGCGCGTGCTCCGGACCGGAGGGGGGTCAGCGTCGGCAGCAGGTTCAGAGCCTTCCAGGATCTCCCTCATGGCTGTTCTGACCGCAGCTCCATCCTCGCCGCCAGCAGCAGCCCGCAGCTGCTCCAGGATCTCCGCCAACGTCGCCATCGGGTCAGGGGGGAGATCTAGTGAGGTGACACGGGGACCTTTCTCTATGGGTGCCTCATGCCAAAGTGATGCCCCCCCTCTCTCACTGGACATATATATATACAGCCCCCCCCTATTCCCTCCCCTGGCCCTATAAGTCCATCCCTTAAACTCCTGACCCTGCAGAAAACCCCGCTCTTTTCCCAAACTGCAATTAACCCCTTGGTTGCCCTGCAAAGGTGAGTCATGGGTCACTACGCCCACGGCTCTGCCCTGGCTCCGTTCAGCCTGCAAAGTGGAAGGATTTATAGACCTCTCCGGCCACTGGGCTTCTCAGTGTAATCTGACCGTGGTGCGTGTCTCAGATCCGCAGCGTGTCCATTTCTCCTGCGGGTACACTAAATTTCTCTGTGCAGATTTTCCCCATAGACGTGTGTGACGCCCTGGCAAAACCAGATAGTCACACATAGGCTCCCGCATAACAGGCACGGCTCCTCAGGTACACAACAAACCGGGAGCGGACTCCCGTGTTCCAAATTGGAAGTCCTATCTACAAACACAAGTGCAGAGGGGAAAGACGGCGACCACCAGCCCGGGTGGGGGACCAAAGTACAACCGGTCGCAGAGGCCGGCCACCAGCACGTTGGTTTACCAAAAGACTTGTGTGATTCATTTAAGTGTGAGTAACCAACCATCCCCTGATACGTCCGGGCTCGCAGGCCCCTGCCATTGCCATACCCTGCACAAAGACACTGGGTCCCGGGCCAACCATCCCTACCCACGGAGGGGTTAACATCCAGCTGCCACTACATCTCCCCTGGGTGTCCCACAACAGCAGGGGTAGTGTCCCACTTCCCCACGCACCCTGGGTGGCATCACGAACTGAGTACGGTCAAGCCAGTACAACTACGTCCCCCTTTTCATTTGGCGTGTCCGCGTGACCCCCGGGTCCGGAGGATCCCTCGAGCCACACACAGCGGGTCCAGATCCGAGCAGCCCGGCTGCTACAGGCATGGGGGCGGCACACTTGCATCAGATACAGAATATCTGCAGGTAGGAAAAGTGTGACGCCCTGGCGCCGCCAAGTGGTCACACACAAATAGACCCCTGCACAACACCCTCCCTCACAGGGTTACACCAAGCCAACAAAACCCTAGTCACCCCCCCAAAGCAGGACAGGCACACCAGTGGGCGGGACCAGGTGGAAGGAAACGCCCACCTAGGGGTCTAGAGAGTCAAATTGTTGATTAAACTTAACCCCTCCAACTTCCTAACAAAAAAATGTTTGAAATATTGTGCTAATGTAAAGTAGACATGTGGGAAATGTTTGTTCACTATTTTGTGTCATATAACTCTCTGGCTTAAGGACATTAAAAATTAAAATTTTGAAAAATTTTTCACCAAATATTTTCTCAAACAAATATCATCCTAAATTTACCAATAACTTGAAGTACAATGTGTGACGAAAAAATTGGCTTGGTCAAAGGTGAAAACTAGCAGGGAGTGAATGGGTTAAAATAAAGATAATAAAAAATGAGTAGTCTATGGTATCACCACATTCAGAAAAGTCGCAGTTATCAAGATATAACATTATTTAACCCAGTGGTAAACACTGTAAATGGAAAACATTCATGAAAACCAAAATGTCATTTTCTTGGTCTCTGCAATACCATAAAAATGCTGTAACAATCAAATCGTCATATCTATCCCAGAATGGTGTAAACAAAAAATGGTGTTGTGCCCAACAAAAATAAGCCATAACACAACTCGATTGTCTACAAAATTAAAACATTATGGATCTCAGAAAATGGCAACAAAACCCCCCCAAGTTTTTTTTTTTTTCCCACCACTAAAAAAGTAAAAAAAAAATCGACATGTTTGGTATCACTGTATGGTATCACTGTAATCAGACTGATAGAAGAATCATATTGCCAGGGCCTTTCAACATATAGTGTATTTTAGTACACTATGTAATAAAATGAACGGTGTCATTCAAAAGTACAAGACGACCCTGAAAAAACCCCATCATATGTCTATGAAGACAGAAAAATAAAAAAGTTATGGCTCTGGGAAGTGGAGGAAAACGGAAAAATTGAAACCGCAAAAACGGAAATCGTGCACATTGTCAAGGTTAATGTATATACTGAGACATACTGTATAAGCAAAGCATATCCTATGACCAATAATACACAGGGGCATCTGTCACCTCAGGAATCCATAGCAGAAAAAATGTATACAATTAACATTTTAATTTTCTTAATTTAATAGTAACTTTATTGGTTATTTAATAAAAGTTTTGTACAAACACGTACACTTTACAGCACTTATGTATTCTTTTCCCATCCTCAATCAACACAGAGGAAGAGGAGGAGAAAGAAAGAAGAAAAGGAATTAAAGAAAAAATTGGAGAGGTTGTAGGTAGAAAATGTTGATTACTTTAATACAATTATTCTATACGAGTTATTTTAACAAACACATAGTGTATACATTAAACAAATGTCTGCGTATGATGTAAATAGTCTTATGATCAGTTTCCAACAAAATTTAAAACATGAGGGGTATACTGCCGTAGAAGGAAAAGTGTCTGCAATAAAATGCCAGTAATCTGCAGGCAAAGGAGCTATTTGTAGATAAATACTGGTTTAACCATGTGCAGC
The DNA here is from genome assembly GCF_048569485.1 of Anomaloglossus baeobatrachus. NCBI lineage: Eukaryota > Metazoa > Chordata > Amphibia > Anura > Aromobatidae > Anomaloglossus > Anomaloglossus baeobatrachus. The sequence goes on from NW_027442367.1 coordinate 38,010, forward strand.
AATGTAATAGGAAGTGTGACTCAGGGAGAAAAAAAAATGTTCTCTCTGCAGCCGCTCACTTCCAATCATCGGTGCCAGGGCAGTGATCCGTCAGTGATCACCACACAGTGAGGGCTGTGTAATCTCACCCATCGCTCGCTGTGTAGTGATCGCTGACTGGTCACTGCCCTGGGGCCGCCCCAAGAGCTGGAAGTGAGCGGCTGCAGGGAGAAGAGAAATTCATTGTTTTCCTTTTTCCAATTAGACTGCCACACGTTATGTAACACAGCATTTATCTGCAGAGTTTTATCTGCTGAGAGGATTTCATTAAGATTCACATTAGAAATAAGTTATACAGCTCCTTCCAAGTCATGGGAACAGTTCTCTCCTTATCTCTGTGCATATAGACTGTGTGATGTGAGTGTATTGTGCTGTATGTACTGTACATGGGGTACAAAGAATGATACTCACCACACGATGATCAGTAAAGTGTGGTGTAATCCTGGAAATCCTGCAAAATGTAAAACTCTCAATCCAAGAAGTGTTCAGTTGCCGAAGTGACCAGTAACTGCCACTCACCTGCCGGCACCTGCCAGTCACATGACCTCCTCTCTGCAGACACCACTTTTCCCTTCCATTTAAAGCTTTCAAGTAAAGATTTATTCCCCAATTCATCAGGATTAGCGGTTATGATGCCAGTCTTGATGAGGGGTCGTGCTGGAGTCAGACCGTTTTGATTCTTTGGGAGGCGTATGTCTCTTAAAGAGATTTTCCCATGGGCAAAGTTCATTATGATCAATAGATCGGAGTTGAGCAATAATTTTGTAACTTCGGAGTGAGGCTCACACCACTTTTCAGATGCTTCTGACTCATTAAAGGATTTTCCCCACAAAGTTTAATTTTAAAGTTGATTTTAATCCATAGATCCTGGAATAATAATTAATTTCCACAATTGGACGTGTTTAAAAAAAAGTTCCTGTTCTGAGATAATCTTATATATGTGCCCCTGCTATGTACTGTGTAATGGCCGTGTCTGACCATACAGGGACGTGGTGTGATCATACCACAGCTCCTGGGCAGGGGAGAAAGCAAAAGAGTATAAAGACATTACAGTACGGGATCAAAAATTATTCTTTCTTTGAGGTAAGCTGTGATCCCGTGCTGTACTGTCTGTATACTCCCATTTGCTTTCTCCCCTGCCCAGGACCTGTGGTATGATCACAGCATGTCCCTGTACGGTCAGACACGGCCATTACACAGTACATAGCAGGGGCACATATATAAGATTATCTCAGAACAGGAACTTTTTTTTAAACACGTCCAATTGTGGAAATTATTATTAATCCAAGATCTATGGATTAAAATTGACTTTGTTTGTGGGGAAAATCCTTTAATGAGTCAGGAACATCTGAAAACTGGCGTGAGCCTCACTCCAAAAGTTGCAAACTTCTTACACATCTCCTGCGCTGTGAAAAAAAGGTGCAACTTTTCAAAGCGCTTAATGGCAAAATTCTGGAATAATCTCTTTTGAACCCCTCACCCCAAAAAATAAACAATATATGAGTTGTCGCGGGCGGGGAGTAGGACGCTGTGCTCACCACGCTCGGGTCCGGCTCGGGGTTGCTTCGCTGGCTGCTCTGTGGCTCGAGCGGTGGGCCGCATCCGGGGACTCGAGCGGCGCTCCTCGCCCGTGAGTGAAAAGGGGAATGGTTTTGGGAATTTATTGTCCGTGATGCCACCCACGGTTGTGGTGAGGTTGTGACACCACCGCTGCTCTTGACGGGGATCCCGAGAGCAATGATGGGGAGCAGCTTGGATGTTGTTTTTCCCCTCCGTGGGTAGGGGGGTTGGTTGTCCCGGGGCCCGGTGAAGGTGGATGGCAGGTGGGTTACGGGACCTGGGGAGGTGCAGGGTCGCGGGGGCAGCGCGGTGCCGCACGGCACAGTGGTACTCACTCAGCCAATGATGAATGCAAAGTCTCCGGTAAAACAAACGGCTGGATGGACGGGTCCCACAGACGGTTGCGGTGGTTTCTCTCCCGGTAGGTTGGCGGTGACTGCCTTTCCCTGCACCTGTGTTATGTTCTCGGTTCTGATGGCTTCCCACTGGTAACCCGCTCCCCAGCTTGGATGGATGCTGAGGGAGCCCCTTTTGCCCGCAGGGTCTGGCCCTGGGAACTGTAGCCTTGGCGGTGACTGTATTTCCCTTCACGGTTTGAGCGGTTGCCTTCAATCGGGTCTTGACTGCTGGGAAACCCCGGAGGTTCCTTTCGCTAACGGATTTGACCGGTTTTACGGCGACTCCAAGCTGGTTCGGGGTCCGTAGGCCCTGCCGAATGGTGCTGGATTCTCTTCGCTCCCCGGTCCGGTACCAGCGGGCCACCGCCCGTCCCCGGTCCTTACGGTTCACGTCAATCAGCCCCTCCTGCAGACGGTCACCACCGTCTGCCAACCTTGCTGTATGTGCCTGGGCCACGTACCCGGACACGGTCAGTCTGCTCCACTACTACTTCACTCTCTCAACTCTCAAATTGCACTAACCTCCTTTTCCCGCCTCCAGGACCGTGAACTCCTCGGTGGGTGGGGCCAACTGCCTGGCTCCACCCCCTGGTGTGGACATCAGCTCCTGGAGGGAGGCAACAAGGATTTTTGTCTGACTTTGATGTGCCTAGCCGGGGTGTGGGGTGTGTTGATTCAGTATCTGTGACATCCTGGCTTGTCCAGGGCACCACATTCCCCCTTAGTAAAATGCAGACCGTCCGCGGGCTGCCCGTCCATCACCGGTTTTATTTTTGGTTAACTGTAAAAAAGTAAAAACATATGAAAACACAAGCATTTTTCAATCTTCCCACAACGGGAGGCACATTCTTAAATGTTACTGAACGGTTGTCTTTTATTAAACGGTACGGCTTCCGCTCTTCTCCCACCCAAACAACCTGGCCCTGATGCTGCCCCTAAGAAGTGGGCAGCACCCCTTGACCCCAGTTCAGAACCAAGTTGCCCGAGCGGGTACGGTCTCTTTCAGGGGACCCGCGTCCATGGGGACCCCTGAACCCCCGGAGGTTCGCCACCGGTTGTGGTAGTGGCGGGCCTGGGCAATCCTTTTCCTCCAGGCCCATCCTCCAAATCTGCCTCTCCGGAGGCGGTAACGGATTAAGCCAAACAATTATTTACATCTCACAAGTTTGTGGTTGCCCTGCCAGTTCTCGGGCTTGTCCCTAGCAGTTTCTACGCATCGGTTGCAGGAAGTCCCTACGGGGACTAGTTGCCGGCAACGGCCGGTTCAATCACAGTTCCAATCAGATAAACTTCTTCGGTTGATTCATTCTTATCATTTAAACTGTTAACTCGGTACTGGTGGTCCCAACGGGGACAACTTGCAGCGGTGGGCCGCTGCCATCACTCTGACTCTTCCGCTGAGGTGGCCTCATCCTCTGCTACTAACATTTCGAACATGCAGTGACAGGCCTGTTGGGAGAGGGGTGCCCAATATCCATTTCCACCGGTGCGCGGGCTATAGAAAACCACCGGCCCTCCTTCGTAGCGGAGAGGCTCACTCACCCTCTCGGACTCAGAGACGGCCTCGGTGCCGGGGCCGGAGTCATTATCATCTGTCCCTGCGCCAGGCGGGTTGCCGCCAGCTGCCGCAGTCTCCGGGTTTCCGGCCCTCAGCACGTCAGGTTCTACTGTTGTAGCACGGGGTAGCTGGTCAGGTCGGTCAACACTGAGGCGCCCCATGGGCAATGGCAGGGACGATACGAGGGCCGAGACCGGACCGGGCCCCCCAGCTGCAGTGGCCAGTCCTTGTGGGACATGGAGGTGTGGGTCACTCGCCGGCTCCGTCACGTCGGCTCCCATCTCATACATCGGGGCAGTCGCAACCAGCGTTTCCACCTCGTTGGTCCACTGCTCCATCATGAGGCATATCTGATTCTGTTGGCGTTGGTTGAATTCAATTACTCTGGCCTTCATCCACGCCACGATCCCGGGCTCGGGCACGGAACCTGGCGCGATCACTACCGGGGCCTCCGATACATTTTCGTTAAGGGGCCGCGGCCTCTGCGGCTCCCGGAGGAGCGGTTCAGGGCAGCCCCCAGCGTCTGCAGCCGGTTGGTCCGTTCGGGCGGACGGGCAGGGTACCGCTACCGGTTGGGCGGGTAGTGGGCCTAGTGGCGGGGTGGCAGTGACTAACGCAGGTGGCGGGAGAGGCAGCAGGGTGAGCGGTTGCAGGCCGGGCCCCTCAGCCGTGGTGGCCGATCTCTCGGGAATACAGGGGCGTGGGTCTCTTACCCGCTCCTCCAGATCTTCCTCCACCTCGCGTCTCTGCATAGCAGCCACCACGTCCGCCATGTCAGCCTCCCACTCCTCCAGGAGGAGCTGCATGCGGGCCTGCAGACGGTTACTCAGCGGGGCGGTCCGGTACCTCACCCACGCCGCGGTGCCGGGCGCGGGCGAGGGGACTGCGGTGTTGTCGGTCGGTCTCAGCATCTTTAGCAGCGGCCTCTCCCAGGAACCAAAGATGGCCGCAGAGTCCTGGCGTCCCTGCCTTTATAGCCGCGGCTTACATGTGGCCAGACGCCATCCATCCCCCTTAGTCTTTTTCTGGCTCCTCCTCTACAGGGGCGGTGTTTCAGCTTTCGCGCCTCCACTGCTCGAGGAGACGCTCGAGCGGGGACTTTTCGCGCCCAAAATGGCGGCTTCTCAAAATTTTCGGCCGGACACCTCCGGTGGGCACAAGGCGCACCTCTACCAGACGGCAGAGCGGTAAGATCCTGTACGTGACGCCAAGTTGTCGCGGGCGGGGTGGAGGACGCTGTGCTCACCACGCTCGGGTCCGGCTCGGGGTTGCTTCGCTGGCTGCTCTGTGGCTCGAGCGGTGGGCCGGATCCGGAGACTCGAGCGGCGCTCCTCGCCCGTGAGTGAAAAGGAGAATGGTTTTGGGGATTTATTGTCCGTGACGCCACCCACGGTTGTGGTGAGGTTGTGACACCACCGCTGCTCTTGACGGGGATCCCGAGAGCGATGATGGGGAGCAGCTTGGATGTTGTTTTTCCCCTCCGTGGGTAGGGGGGTTGGTTGTCCCGGGGCCCGGTGAAGGTGGATGGCAGGTGGGTTACGGGACCTGGGGAGGTGCAGGGTCGCGGGGGCAGCGCGGTGCCGCACGGCACAGTGGTACTCACTCAGCCAATGATGAATGCAAAGTCTCCGGTAAAACAAACGGCTGGATGGACGGGTTCCACAGACGGCTGCGGTGGTTTCTCTCCCGGTAGGTTGGCGGTGACTGCCTTTCCCTGCACCTGTGTTATGTTCTCGGCTCTGATGGCTTCCCACCGTTAACCCGCTCCCCAGCTTGGATGGATGCTGAGGGAGCCCCTTTTGCCCGCAAGCTCTGGCCCTGGGAACTGTAGCCTTGGCGGTGACTGTATTTCCCTTCACGGTTTGAGCGGTTGCCTTCAATCGGGTCTTGACTGCTGGGAAACCCCGGAGGTTCCTTTCGCTAACGGATTTGACCGGTTTTACGGCGACTCCAAGCCTGGTCGGGGTCTGTAGGCCCTGCCGAATGGTGCTGGCTTCTCTTCGCTCCCCGGTCCAGTACCGGCAGGCCACCGCCCGTCCCAGGTCCTTACGGTTCACGTCAATCAGCCCCTCCTGCAGACGGTCACCACCGTCTGCCAACCTTGCTGTATGTGCCCGGGCCACGTACCCGGACACGGTCAGTCTGCTCCACTACTACTTCACTCTCTCAACTCTCAAACTGCACTAACCTCCCGCCTCCAGAACCGTGAACTCCTCGGTGGGTGGGGCCAACCGCCTGGCTCCACACCCTGGTGTGGACATCAACCCCTGGAGGGAGGCAACAAGGATTTTTGTCTGACTTTGATGTGCCTAGCCGGGGTGTGGGGTGTGTTGTTGCAGTATCTGTGACATCCTGGCTTGTCCAGGGCGCCACAGCATTTTATTATTTTTTGTATTTTTTATTATTATTAATAATTCTAAATAATATGATAAATGAGAGTGGAGAAATAGCAGATACTGAGACACTGCAATGTGGTGTGTGTGTCACTAATAACACTCATCCTGGGTGACATGGTAGATATGTTGGTGAAATTACACCTTTACATTTCTAATGGCCGCTCAGGTTTATGGGGGTTCAGCATTTCCTCTAAAAAAATAGTGATTGTCTAACAAACTAGAAAACACAGTGGTGATCAGCATCAGTGATTCTCTCATTGTGTTTGGCCTTAAGCCTGCTTTACACGCTGCAATGTATCTTACAATGTGTCGGCGGGGTCACGTCGTAAGTGACGCACATCCGGCATTGTAAGGTACATTGCAGGGTGTGACAGGTACGTGCGATTGCGATTGAATGAAAATCCGTTCATCGCATATGTCGCGGGCGGCGGGGCGCTGCGCTCGCTAACACTCGGTCTGGCGCTGCTGCTGCTGGTGCTGCTGCTCGGTGGCTCGAGCGGTGGGCCGGATCGGAGGACTCGAGCGGCGCTCCTCGCCCGTGAGTGAAAGGGGAATGATTGGTGTGGGGAGATTGTCCGTGACGCCACCCACGGTGTGTGGTGATGGTGGCACCACCGCTGCCGGTGACGGGAATCCTGGGAGAGATGACAGGGGGCATCGAGGATGTTTTCCCCTCCGTAGGTAGGTGCTCCCGGGGCCCGATGGAGTTGACGGGGTGGCTTGACCGGTGGGGGTGCAGGGTCGCAGGGACGGCGCGGCGCGGTGCCGGACGGCACTGGTGTACTCACTCAGATAGTCAATGACAGAGTCTCTGGTAAACCAAACGGCTGGATGGACGGGTCCCGCAGCCGGCTGCAGTGCTGATGTTGTGCTCTCCCCGGACGGCTGATGGTGGCTGTCTTTCCCTGCACCTGTGTACTTGGTTGACTCCGATGGTTCCCCAAACGGTAGTCCGCTCCCCGGCATATAGGTGCCGTAGGAGCCCTTTTGCCCGCAGGCGCTGGCCCTTGGATCTCTAGCCTTGGCGGTGGCTGTATATCCTCACGGTGTGAGCGGTTGCCTTCTAACGGGACTTGGGTTGTTAGGAAACCCCTGGTGTTCTGGTCACACTTGGTATTTGACCTTTGCTGGCGACTCCAAGCCTGGTCCGGGTCCGATGGCCCTGCCTGTGTGCTAACTTCACTCCGGTCCCCGGTTCGGTACCGGTGGGCCACCGCCCAACCCCGGTCCTACAGTTCTGCGGAGATCCGTCACTCCTGCAGACGACCACCACCGTCTGCCAACCTTGCTTTAGGTGCCTGGGCTCCAACCCAGACACCGCAGTAGTTTACTCCTTCCATTTCCACCTCCAAACACTATCTGCTCTCCTTTTCCTGCCTCCAGGACTGTGAACTCCTCGATGGGCGGGGCCAACCACCTGGACATCAGCCCCTGGAGGGAGGCAACAAGGATTTTTGTTTGCATGCTGTAACTGCCTAGGGTGGGGGTGTGTGCATGTTGTTGCAGTCTGTGACCCCTGGCTAGTCCAGGGCGTCACACTCCCCCTTGGTAAAACGCAGACCGTCCACGGGCTGCCCGTCCATCACCGGTTTTATTTTTACAACTGTAAAAGATAAATAACATTTAATATTCAACATATGTATATTTAGGAATCTTCCCTTACGGGAGGTGCATAGCTTTAATGTTGCAAACATTTTTATTAACATACGGACGGTTGTCTTCCGCTCTCCCACCCAAGCAACCTAGCCCTGGTGCTGCCCCTAAAAAGTGGGCAGCACCCCATTACCCCAGTCCAGGTTCAGGCTGCCCGAGCGGGAACGGGTACGGTAATGCGCACTTCAGGGGACCCCACGTCCAGGGGGACCCCTGACCCCCGGAGGATGGCCACCGGTCCAGGTGGTGGCCGGACCCCAGCCTGCTCCGCTGCGGGTCCCTCCTCCAATCTGCCTCTCCGGAGGCGGCACTGACGGAAAACAGCCCATAACATTATTTACAATCCCACAAGTTCGTGGGTGGCCTGCCAGTTCTCGGCCTTGTCCATGAGTAGTCTCTCATGCAGCAACAAAACACAAAGGGTCCCTCCGGGGACAACTTGTCTTAAACGGACGGTAATCAGGCAGACAATCAGGTGAACACTCGGTTTGATTCATTCATTTACTTATTTACATGGTTAACACCTTGCACCCCTAGATGGTAGTTTCCCTGTACCTAAGTGGGGGCCTACCTAGGTTGGGGCGTGTGGACCTTCTGGGCCCAATGTCGTTAGTGGAGGGCAGGGGAACAGAGAAAGCAGCTGGTTCCTCTTCCCATGTAACAGATATGGCTGTTGGAGACCCATGGGGGTCGGGCATAGGTGCATCCCTGGGCGCTGGCTCAGACGGTTCGCTGGCGGTTCTCTCCGTTTCCATTTCTTCCACGGGTTGTGGGAACATTACCACCAGAACAAGCACCGCACCGTTCTGCATCGGCCAGTCTGCTGGAAAGTCACCCATCACTGTATGGATCATCTCTCCTTCCTTATTCTCACTCGGTTTCGGGACTGGAACTTCATTTGTCAGCCTTAAACGGGGTGGACACCTTTTCAAGTGATCTCTGGAGACCGTAGCCGCGGTTTTTCCTTGGTCACGACTAATCCGATAGGCCTTTTCATTCTCCCATTCAGTAGGCTGGATGACATACGGGGTCTTCTCCCATTGATCATCAAGCTTATGGGTTCTTCTTTTCCATTTCAGCACCACATCCCCGGGCTCAAAGGGGGTGGCGGAGGCCCATTTGTTAAAGCGCTGTTCCTGTTTTGTTCGGCTCTGACACAGGTTCCTCTCCACGTATTCCTGAACCTGTCGGTACTGGATTTGCCGTCGGGCATCCCAGCCTGTAGTTGAAGGAAGGGCCTTGGGAGCTTCCAAGTCCATTTCTAGGTCCACCGGCAGCCGGCCCGGTCGGGCTCTCATCAGATACGCCGGGGTACATTTAGTAGAACTACTGGGGACGTTGTTGTACATGTCAATCAGGTCAGGTAGCTTCTCTGGCCACAGGTTTCGCTCTTCCAGCGGTATCACCTTGAGGAGATCCAGGACCAGGTGGTTCATCTTTTCGCACATCCCGTTAGTCTGGGCATGATATGGCGTGGTCCTGATCTTCTTGCAACCGTACAATTGACAGAATTCTTGAAATACTTCTGCTTCAAAGGCGGAGCCCTGGTCCGTAAGCACCCTCTTCGGGTAGCCGTGCGGTCGGCAGAAATAGGCCTGGAATGATCTAGCCGCGGTACGGCCGGTCAAGTCCTTGACTGGAACAACCATGATGAATCTAGAGTAGTGGTCGACGATGGTCAAGGCATCGGTGTATCCGCTCCGGCTAGGTGTAAGCTTGACGTGATCCAGTGCAACCAATTCCAGCGGTTGATGGGTGACGATCGGATGTAGAGGGGCCCTTTGGCTGGTGTTGTCCTTCCTTCTCAGCACACAGGGGCCGCACTCCCGGCACCAGGCCTCCACAGACTCTCGCATCCCACTCCAATAGAACCATTCTCTCAGCAACATCTCCAGCTTTTTCCAGCCGAAATGCCCGGCGCCATCGTTGTATGCTCGTAGGACTTTGGGCACGCTGGCCTGAGGGACCACCAGCTGACGAACCTTCTCGTGAGTCTTCAGGTTAATCAGCCCCCGATACAGCTTCCCTTCATGCAGGTATAGCCGAGCCCGTTCTTTCCACAGGCGCTGGGCCTCAGAGGGAGCTGTCGAATCCATTCCGGAGGAGCCTTGCTCGATCATGGTCTTAACCAGCTGGACAGCAGGCGCTTGATCTTGGGCTTCTTGCCATCCCTGATTGGGTAACGTGTCCAGGGCCACCTGTTGTTGTTTGACGTATAGTTTTTCGACCGGCGGCCGATGGAACGCAGGCAACTCGATTTCTTCGAGGTCGTCGTCTTCTGGCCCCCCATCTGGCAGGTGGGGCATCCGGGATAACGCGTCCGCGTTGGTGTTCTTGCGGCCAGCTCGGTATTTAATAGTGAAGTCGTATTTAGACAACCTGGCTACCCACTGTTGCTCCAGAGCACCCAGCTTGGCCGTATCCAGATGGGTTAGCGGATTATTGTCCGTGTAAGCGGTGAATTTTGCCGCTGCGAGGTAATGTCGGAACCTCTCGGTGATTGCCCACACCAGGGCCAGGAACTCCAGCTTGAAAGAGCTGTAATTTTTGGGGTTTCGTTCCGTGGGCCGGAGCTTTCTGCTGGCGTAGGCGATCACTTTTTCTTTCCCGTCTTGGACCTGGGACAGGACTGCTCCCAAGCCCACGTTGCTGGCATCGGTGTAAAGGACGGACGGAAGGCTGTAGTCGGGGTACGCCAGGACCTCTTCTCCCGTCAAGGCCATCTTCAGCTGGTGGAAGGACTCTTCATGCTTCTCCTCCCACACGAACGGAGGCCCAGGGGCCCTGCCACCCTTGGTCTGTCCCACGAGGAGGTCTTGCATAGGCGCAGCCATCTTCGTATACCCCTTGATGAAGCGGCGGTAGTAGCCCACCAGGCCCAGGAACTGTCTCACCTCTCTCACGGTGGTCGGCCTCGGCCAGTCTTGGATAGCCGTGATCTTCTAGGGGTCTGGGGTGACACCTTCGGCGCTCACCACGTGTACGAGGTACTGTACTTTAGGCTTCAGTAGATGGCACTTGGAGGGCTTCAGCTTCATCCCATATTTGGCAAGGGACGCAAACACTTCTTTCAGGTGCTCCAGGTGGGCCTCGTACGTCTGGGAGTATCCGATCACATCGTCCAGATACAGCAAGACGGATTCAAAATTGAGATGTCCCAGGCAACACTCCATGAGCCGCTGGAAGGTTCCGAACGGCATGCTGTTGAACTCACAGAGTCCCATGGGAGTAGCGAATGCAGTCTTTTCACGGTCCTCGGGGGCGACCGCCACCTGCCAGTATCCACTGGTAAGATCAAGGGTAGAGAAGAAGTTAGCTGTTCTCAGCGCAGCTAGCGACTCTTCGATACGGGGAGAGGATAGGCATCCTTGTGCGTTATCTGGTTGATCTTCCGGTAATCCACACACATTCTCATGATGCCGTCATTCTTTTTCACCAGCACCAGTGGGGCTGCCCAGGGACTACAACAATCCCGAATGACCCCTGCCTCCTTCATGTTCCTCAACATGTCTTTAGCGCATTGGTAGTGTGGTTGCGTGATGGGCCTATATCTCTCTTTGATTGGTGGATGTAGGCCTGTGGGGATATGGTGTTGAACCCTTTTACTTCTCCCAAAATCTAATGGGTGTTTGCTGAAAACCTGTCCATACTCTTGTACCACCCTGTGTACCCCCTCTTTGTGATGCATGGGTGTGGTTTTGGTGCCTATATGTAATTCCTGGCACCACGTCTCTAGCTGTTCGGAGGGTATGTGGTTACTGACAGGGGGTGCTGAGGTAGGTGAGGTGGCCTCGTGAAGGGTGTGAGGGTCTAGGGTAAGCAACTTGGCCAGTGTGGCGTAACGGGGAAGCCTGACTTCTTCCTCCCCACAATTCAGCACTCTCACAGGCACTCTTCCCTTCTTGACATCAACCACCCCTCTGGCCGCCATCACCGTGGGCCAGTGTTCCGAAGGCACGGGTTCCACCATTGCCGGGTAGTCGCGCCCTTGAGGACCTACTGCTGCCCTGCACCAGATCATCATCTCACTTCTGGGGGGCACTACCAAGGGGGCCACATCCATCACCCTCACGCCACCAATCTCTCCACCCGTTGAATTCACTTGCTGCCGATATAGGAGGGCCCGGATCTCACGCTGCACAGCTCTCTGTCGGCCTCCTCCTGCTGTGGCGGCCAACTGCTGCAACAGACTCAGCACCTCACTCATACAATGCTCCATCACATTGGTCCCTAGGACTACTTTTGGGTTATGATCACTGGGTTCATTCATCACCACAATCATCCCTTGGTGTTTTAGCTCCGCACGTCCCACGGTTAGGGTCACTTGTTTGTATCCCACCTGAGTTAAAGGGAGTCCATTGGCTGCAACCAGGATCAGGCTATCATCAAGGGGGGGCAAGTTCATCAGTGCCCTAATACTGCTGGTACAGTGAGTATGGTATCGTGGTTACCTGTGATCCTGTGTCCAATAGGGCCATAAGCGGGATGCCGTCTACTGCCAGAGGGATGATGGGGCGAGCTCCGACGTACCGGTCTCACCAGTCGGGGGGGCCGTAGGTGTCTACTCCTGAGGATTGGCCCTTGGCCCCAGGGGTTGCTCGTTTAACGGACACCGCCTAGAGTAGTGCCTGGGCTTGCTGCACCTGTAACAAATAGGAGGCCCATACCGTGAGTCATTGGTCTTTCTCCGCTGCATCCAGGGGACGTCCTCTGGGCTATCAGCGAGTTGGATCCTCCCTGGGGGCTTGACATTCGTCGGGAGCTGGAGTGCGGTGAGGATCTTGGCTAGGTCTCCATCCATGCGGCGGACCTGGGCAGCCAGCTCCTCCATCATCCCGGCGGGCGCTGCAGGGACCGGTAGCGCCGGGAGAGTAGGCGCCACCGTGATGGGAGCAGTTTCAGCCGGCCATGGGGCCGCATCGGGGGCGTCTGGTGCTGGGGGCTGCAGGGCCTTGATGGCCCGCTCCTTCAATACTGCAAAGTCCAGATCCAGGTGCTCCAGGGCCCACAGCCGTAGCTGCTTGCGGTCCTCCGCGGACCCCAGTCCCTGCAAGAATTGTTCCACGAGCATCTTATTGCTGTCCACCTCTTTAATAGTATCCACTTGCTTCAGAGCACGGAGAGCGGTTTGAAGGCGCAAGGCATAGTCTCTTATATTATCCACAGGCCGCTGTCAGCACTGGTAAAACTGCATCCGTAGCTCCGCTTCCGTGCGGGTCTCAAAAGCGGTTTGGAGTTTCTAAAAAATGATAGTCACCGAGGCCCGGTCCGCGTCGGTCCAGGTCTCCGTCTCCTGCTCAGCCGTGCCGGTTAGCTGCCCCAGCACTACCGCTGCCCGTTGCCTGTCCGTCAAGGGGTATAAATCGAGGACCGGGCTAATATTTTTCCAGAACACCTGCAAAGCATCAGGTTTCCCATCGTACTGCGGTAGCCAGGTAGCACCGGGCACATAGGGCAGAGAGAATGGCATCACCTGGGCGACCGCTGGACCCGCAGCCAGCCCCGCTCCTGCGGCCGGAGTACGGGCTGCCCCGTCTCTGTCTCCTGAGATCAGCACTTCGGGCCCCGCCGCCATAGTATGGGACAGCGGGCCAGGTAGGTCAGCGCTGGCGGCCCCCACGGGGGATGGCAGGGACGGTACAAGGGGCAGGATCAGACCGGGTCTCCCAGCCGCAGCGACCAGTCCCTGTGGGACATGGAGGCGTGGGTCACTCACCAGCTCCATCACGTTGGCTCCCATTTCGTGCATTTGGGCGATCCCAACCAGCGCCTCCACCTCGGTGGTCCACTGCTCCGCCAGGAGACGTATCTGGCTCCGATGGTGTTGGTTAGACTCAGTCACTTGGGCCCTCATCCATGCCACGGTTCCGGGCGCGGGCTGCGGGGTCTCCGGCTGTGCAGGCGGGGTGGACATGGTGCAGCGGCTTCGGGATTCCAGGAACGGTATTAACACGGAGTCCTGGCGTCCCCGCTTCTCCACAACCTCGGCTACATGCGGCCGGCCGCCATTCGTCCCCCCTTGGTACTCTCTTGGCACTCCCTCTTTAGGGGCGGGGCTTTGTTTTTCCCGCCTCCTCTGCTCGAGAAGGCGCTCGAGTGGGAAAATCTTCGCGCCCAAGATGGCGGAATCTGAAATTTTTCGGTTGGACACCGCCGGCGGGGCTACAAGGCGCACTTCTACCAGCCGGTAGAACGGTAAGTATCCTGTTCGTGACGCCAAGTTCGCGGCGCTCCTCGCCCGTGAGTGAAAAGGGGATAGTTTTGTTTGGGGGTTGAGTCCGTGACGCCACCCACGGGTTGTGGTGAAGATGGGCACCACCGCTGCTGGTGACGGGGGATCCCGGGAGCGGTGTTAGGGAGCAGCTGGGATGTTGTTCTCCCCCTCCGTGGGTAGGGGTTGGTGGTCCCGGGGCCCGGTGAGGTGATGGGGAGGCAGGGTTGGTGAGGTGCAGGGTTGCTGGGACAGCGCAGCGCGGTGCCGGATGACACTGGTGTACTCACTCAGCAATAGATACACAAAGTCTCCGGTAAACCAAACGGCTCGATGGACGGGTTCCGCAGCCGGCTGCAGTGTCTCTCTCCCCGGACAGGTGATGGCGGCTGTCTTTCCCTGCACCTGTGTAGTGTTTTGGCTCCGATGGCTTCCCAACAGTAGCCCGCTCCCTGGCGTATAGGTGCCAGAGGAGCCCGTTTTGCCCGCAGGCACTGGCCCTTGGATCTCTAGCTTCTGGCTGTAGCTGTATATCCTCTGGTGCGGACGGTTGCCTTCTAACGGGTCTTTGGTTGTTAGGAAACCCCTGGGGTTCCGGTCACTAACGGATTTGACCTTTAACGGCGGCTCCAAGCCTGGACGGGGTCCGCAGGCCCTGCCTGTGTGTGCTGGCTTCACTTCGCTCCCCGGTTCGGTACCGGCGGGCCACCCCCCGACCCCGTTCCTACGGTTCCGCGTCGATCCACCGTCGATCCACCGTCTGCCAACCTTGCTGTCAGTGCCTGGGCTCCCTCCTAGACACCAGCAGTAGCTCCTCTCACTTTCACTGCTCAACACTATCTGCTTCCTTTTCCCGCCTCCAGGCCTGTGAACTCCTCAGTGGGTGGGGCCAACCGCCTGGCTCCACCCCACCTGGTGTGGACATCAGCCCCTGGAGGGAGGAAACAAGGATTTTGTGTCTGACTCTGGTGTTTCTGCCCGGGGGTGGGGGTGTGAGTGTTATTCATGTGGCTACCTGGCTAGTCCAGGGCGCCACACAACAATCCCCTGATACGTCCGGGCTCGCAGGCCCCTGCCATTGCCATACCCTGCACAGAGACACTGAGTCCCGGAGTCCCGGGGAAACCATTTCTACCCACGGAGGGGTTAACATCCAGCTGCCACTACATCTCCCCCGGGTGTCCGACAACAGCAGGGGTAGTGTCCCACTTCCCCAGGCACCGTGGGTGGCGTCACGAACTACGTACGGTCAAGCCAGTACAACTACGTCCTCCTTTTCATTTGGCGTGTCCGCGTGACCCCCGGGTCTGGAGGATCCCTCGAGCCACACACAGCGGGTCCAGATCCGAGCAGCCCGGCTGCTACAGGCATGGGAGCGGCACACTTGCATCAGATACAGAATATCTGCAGGTAGGAAAAGTGTGACGCCCTGGCGCTGCCAAGTGGTCACACACAAATAGACTCCTGCACAACACCCTCCCTCACAGGGTTACACCAAGCCAACAAAACCCTAGTCACCCCCACAAAGCAGGACAGGCACACCAGTAGGCGGGACCAGGTGGAAGGAAATGCCCACCTAGGGGTATAGAGAGTCCGGGGGGGGGGGGGAAAGAGTGAGTTCAGGTTGAGCTTCAAGTGAGAGTTGAAGTGGAGAGTGAGAGTTGAGAGAGGAGAGAGTAAAGTGCAAGTGAGAAGCCAGAGAGGAAAGGCCGTCGGGGTTGGAGCCCCGGCGAGCTGGCTAGGTGGCAGACGGTGGTCCGTGTCTGACAGGAGACGGGAAGACGGCTGCCGGAGATCTGAGGTGGACAGGGACAGGGTAGGAGCCTGCCGGTACAGACACCGGAGAACTGACCCGGAAACCGTGCACAGAGGGGGTACCTGGACCCTGAAGCAGAGACTGGAACAACCGACTTTGTTAATTAACCAGTTGAGGACAGGATTACAGGTCCTGTCCCACCCAAAGTCCCAATAGCAGACCAGCAGCCCACCGGGGGGGATAGGGCATCCGCCAGGGCCCCTTTAGATCCCAAGGGCCAGCGTCTGCGGGCAAGGCTCCCACCCGTAGTTCTGGGAGCGGACTCCTGAGTTCCATACCGAAAAGTCCAAACTAAAAACAGTTCAGAGGAAAGTGACACAGACCATCACCCCGGTGAGGGACCAGAATATACCCGGCCGCGGAGCTCTGGCCACTGCACCTTAGTTACACTGGACTTGTGTGATTTCTTCAATAGTGAGTAGCCTAACATCCCCGGTCCGACCGGGTTCGCCGGCCCCTGCAGCCACCATCCTCAGCACAGAGACACTGGGCCCCGGGGCATCCATCCCTATCCACGGAGGGGTTAACATCCAGCTGCCATCCCATCGCCCCCGGGTGCTCCCCAACAGTAGCGGTGGTGTCACATCTCACCACTAGACTTGAGCGATGTTCGAGGTTCGATATTCGCCAATTTCATGTTCGAATGATTTTACGGGTGCTTGAGATCGAACTCGAGATTTTTGCTAAAAGCTCGACAGTTCGAGTAACGTTCGAGAACGGTTCAATCAACAAAAAGCCTAGCTAGTTACTAGCTGGCTTTTTACTTTAATAGTGTGAGTCACTGTGATTTACGCTATTATCAAATTTCAGCGTATAGTGTATGGGGGGGACGCGGTTTAGATCTGTGCTGCTGCTGAGTGCTGATATAATGCTGATCGCCATTTTTTTTTTCCTAACTGTGCGTGCAGTGGGGCGGGCCAGGCAGTCAGCCAATCACAGACACACACACAGCTAAGTGGATTTTTGCCAGACAAGCAAGTGCATGTGTCATAGGCTGTGCATGTCACATGTCCTTGCCTTATAAGATACTGCCATTTTCCCCGTCGCCGCCATTATCTGCCTTCTGTGTGTGGGTGACAGTCACCGCTCACGCTGCTGCTCCCGCTCCTGCTGTGTGCGCTATAGACATAGTGCAATCTACATCGCATTGTAGGGATTAGGGACTGCTGGTTATTTCAGCCCTTTTCAGGGCTGATTTCCAGGCGTTCATAGCCATAGCTGCTAGGCAGGTCTGTGCAAACGCTGTGTACAGCTTTAGATAACAACGTCTGACTTCCTCAGCTCAGGAAATTCCTTGCTGCATTTTTTCATTAGCAGGGATAGAAAGTGAGGCTTCCTTTCCTGTCCTGGTACCCACAGAACCCGGGCACTTTACCCACCTGCCCAGTTTTGCCACGCTTTTTTTTTTGCCCAAAGAGCTGACACTTTGTGTGCCATCCTAAAAGTGTCTGGAATACTAAGTTAGTGTTCCTTTCTTGTCCTGGTACCCACAGAACCCGGGCACTCTACCCACCTGTCCAATTCTGCCATGTTATTTTATTTAGCCAAAGAGCTGACACTTTTTGTGCCATCCTAAAAGTGTCTGGAATACTAAGTTAGTGTTCCTTTCCTGTCCTGGTACCCACAGAACCCGGGCACTCTACCCACCTGACCAGTTTTGCCACGCTATTTTATTTGCCCAAAGAGCTGACACTTTTTGTGCCATCCTAAAAGTGTCTGGAATACTAACTTAGTGTTCCTTTCCTGTCCACTGACGCACAGAACCCGGGCACCCTACCCACCTGCCCAGTTTTGCCATGCTTTTTTGTTTGCCCAAAGAGCTGACACTTTTTGTGCCATCCTAAAAGTGTCTGGAATACTAACTTAGTGTTCCTGTGCTGCCAATCAAGGTACACCACATGTGCATTCTACACTCCTCTCCATTACTGCTACGCAATTTTAATTTACAAAAGTGCGGCCACTGTTAGGGGCATACTCCAGTTGTCTGTGATACCACCTTAGTGTTCCTGTGCTGCCAATCAAGGTACACCACATGTGCATTCTACACTCCTCTCCATTTCTGCTACGCAATTTTAATTTTCCAAAGTGCTGACACTTTCAGGGGTGTACTAAAATTGTGTGGGATAGTACCTTAGGGTTTCTTTGCTGTCAAGCACGGTACACCACATGTGCATTCTACACTCCTCTCCATTTCTGCTACACAATTTTTAACTGCAGGTAGTTCAGCCAATCTGTGATGAAGGTGCAGGCGTGGATATAATGTTGCCTTCATCCAAAGGTGGTTCTCTTGATGTCCGAGAGAGCTCAACACCACCCGCTGTTTCCACTTCCAAAACAACTGAGGACATGACAATCACACTCCCTGTTGTGGGTAAAGGGGTGGAAGGTCAGCGTGTAAAGCATGTGTGACTGCTGTCCCCATAGTCACAGAGGATGAAGAGCATGCAGATGCCATTGATGGGGCAGACGGTGGTTGCACCGCCCCGTTAGTCCGCATTGTAGCATAGTGACGTTTCCACTGTGACTTATGCGCTATCTTCCCACAGGTATGTCAATTCATCCATCCAACTTTCCCATGAACTGATCTGCTCTCCCCTTCTCTCTGCTGTGTGTTTTAATACATGGTATGTCAATTCATCCATCCAACTTTTCCAATATATCTGACCTGTTCCCTCTTTCTTCAATATCTCCCTGGCATGCTCCAGCATCTCACTGTGATCTCTCACCCCCTGTTCCCCACCTTACTTTTATGACCTTTGTTTATTTTGCCTATGTGAAGCTGCATCTGGCAATCTGATTGAGTGATCAAAGGGTTTTTGTTGCACCCCACCCCTTCACAGCTGATTGCACTTGTATGTGTATATACTGGGCCAACTAAAAGTCTGCACCAAGACAAGTATGCACCATATAAGTATGATGCATTGAATTAGGCCAGAATTGTGCCAGAAGTGTCCGGAAGGTGACTGCATACATAGTCACTGTAAACATTGTTTGTGTGTCTCTTAACTTTCACCTCTATAATACCTCACTTTCTACTGCACCCTCTGATCCCTAAACCCAGTAATGAACTTTTCATCTCTCCCTCCATCCTCCCCACCCATCTCACCTTTCCCTCACATATTTTCTTCCACATTTCACCTAGTGTCTCCAGACACACACGGCCACCTCACGGCCTCTCCTGCTCCCACCTACTAACACTCTCACTGCTTCTCCTCACTGCTGGAGGTATCTCTCCAAATCCTGGTCCTCCTCACCACATCCCTAATGTCACTTCAAACCCTCATCCACAATCTAACACAAATTTCCGCACCCTCTCAAACCTCATACCCATTCACCCAGCCCCGCTCCCCCAGTCCCACTAACAGGAGCTCTATGGAACGCTCGCTCTGTCTGCAACAAACTATCCTACATCCATGATCTTTTCATCACTAATAAACTCTCTTTCCTCGCCATCACTGAAACCTGGCTCACTCCCTCTGACACAGCCTCTCCTGCTGCACTTTCATATGGCGGTCTCCAACTCTCTCACACCCCCGCCCCAGCAACAAGCATGGTGGAGGAGTTGGTTTGCTCCTGTCCGACCAATCCTCCTTTACACCAATTCCACTACCACCCTCTGTTACTCTCCCATCTTTTGAGGTGCACTCCGTATGCATCTACGCCCCCTCCAACCTTCAACTGGCTGTCATTTACCGCCCTCCAGGGCCAGCCACTGCCTTTTTTGATCATTTCACCACCTGGCTACTACACTTCCTTTCCACCGACAGCCCCACCATCATTATGGGTGATTTCAATATCCCCATTGATACTTCCCACTCATCTGTCTCCAAACTTCTAACACTCGCTTCCTCCTTCGGCCTCACCTAATGGTCCTCTGCAGCTACTCACAAAGATGGCCACACGCTGGACCTCATCTTCACTCGCCTCTGTTCCCTATCCAACCTCTCTAACTTGCCTCTCCCCCTGTCTGACCACAACCTACTCACATTCTCTTCCCTCTCTTCGCCAAGTACGCAACCCCCCCTCCACAAACTTTCACACCCTCGCAGAAATATCAAACACATTGATTTACACGCCCTTTCTCAGTCCCTTCTCCCTCTCACAGACATTGCATTTCTACATGATGCAGATGCTGCTGCAACTTTATACAACACTACAATCTCTGCAGCTCTCGAATCAACTGCCCCCCTCACACACACACCAAAACCCGCACAATCAACAGGCAACCCTGGCACACGAGGCAGACTAAAGAACTAAGACGGGCTTCCAGAATTGCTGAGCGCAGATGGAAAAGGTCTCATTTCACTGAGCACTTCATTGCATATAAAGAGTCCCTGACCACTTTCAAGTCCACACTCACTGCTGCAAAACAAACCTACTTCTCATCCCTCATATCTTCTCTCTCTCATAACCCTAAACAGCTATTCAACACTTTCAATTCTCTCCTCCGTCCTCCAGCACCACCTCCCTCTCCTCTCCTCTCAGCTGAAGACTTTGCCTCTTTCTTCAAGCAGAAGATTGACAACATCAGAGCAAGCTTTGGCCCACAAACACCACAGCCACTTCTCACAACTACTCAGCCTTCTTCCTCCAAATCCAGCTTCTCCGCCATGGCAGAAAACAATCTTTCCACTCTACTCTCAAGATCACATCTAACAACCTGTGCACTGGACCCGCTCCCATCCTCATCCCCAACATCACCGCAGTCCTCATCCCAGCCCTAACCCATCTCTTCAACCTATCACTAACAACTGGTGTATTCCCTTCATGCTTTAAACATGCCTCTATTACACCCATCCTCAAAAAGCCCTCCCTTGACCCATCCTCTGTGTAAAACTATTGCCCCATATCCCTTCTCCCCTATGCCTCAAAACTACTAGAACAACATGTCCATCTTGAACTGTCCTCATACCTCTCATCCTGCTCTCTCTTTGACCAGCTACAATCTGGCTTCTGACCGCATCATTCCACTGAAACTGCCCTAACTAAAGTCACTAACGACCTACTAACCACCAAAGCCAAGCAACACTACTCTATAGCTTCCTCCTACTGGACCTGTCCTCTGCCTTCGATACAGTAGACCATTCCCTCCTTCTACAGATTCTCTCATCTCTGGGCATCACAGACTTGGCCCTATCTTGGATTTCTTCATACCTAACCGACCGAACTTTCAGCGTGTCCCACTCTCACACCACTTCCTCATCTCGCCCCCTATCTGCCGGTGTCCCCCAAGGCTCAGTTCTTGGACCCCTGCTGTTCTCCATCTACACCTTCGGCCTGGGACAGCTCATAGATTCCCACGGCTTCCAGTATCATCTCTATGCCGATGACACACAGATCTACGTCTCTGGACCTGACATTACCTCTCTACTAACCAAAATCCCACAATGTCTGTCTGCTATTTCATCCTTCTTCTCTGTGCGATTCCTAAAACTTAAGATGGACAAAATAGAGTTCATTGTCTTTCCCCCTCCTCACTCATCTCCTCCAACAAGCCTTTCCATCAAACTTGATGGTTGCTCACTCTCCCCAGTCTTACAAGCACGTTGCCTTGGAGTAACCCTCGACTCTGCTCTATTATTCAAGCCACACATCCAAGCCCTCTTCAACTCATGCCGATTACAACTCAAAAATATCTCCTGAATCCGTGCTTTCCTTAACCAAGAATCAGCAAAAACATTAGTGCATGCCCTCATCATCTCCCGCCTTGACTACTGCAACCTCCTGCTCTCTGGCCTCCCTTCCAACACTCTTGCACCCCTCCAATCTATCCTAAACTCTGCGGCCCGCC
Source organism: Anomaloglossus baeobatrachus (assembly GCF_048569485.1). Lineage (NCBI taxonomy): Eukaryota > Metazoa > Chordata > Amphibia > Anura > Aromobatidae > Anomaloglossus > Anomaloglossus baeobatrachus. The sequence goes on from NW_027442367.1 coordinate 59,432, forward strand.
TAATCCACCTCTCCCCTCTCTACTCCTCAGCCTCGCCACTATGCCAATCCCTTCACTGGCTTCCCATCACCCAACGACTCCAGTTCAAAACATTAACCATGACATACAAAGCCATGCACAACCTGTCTCCTCCCTACATCTGTGAACTAGTCTCCTGGTACCTACCTGCACGCAACCTCAGATCCTCACAAGATCTCCTTCTCTGCTCCTCTCTTATCTCCTCTTCCCACAATCGCGTCCAAGATTTCTCCCGTGCATCCCCCATACTCTGGAATGCTCTACCTCAGCACATTAGACTCTCACCTACCGTGGAAAGCTTCAAGAGGAACCTCAAGACCCACCTCTTCCAACAAGCCTACAACCTATAATAGCCCTCAGTCCAGTAGACCACTGCGCAACCAGCTCTGTCCTCACCTATTGTACCATCACCCATTCCCTGTAGACTGTGAGCCATCGCGGGCAGGGTCCTCTCTCCTCCTATACCAGTCTGTTTTGTACTGTTAATGATTGTTGCACGTATACCCTCTTTCACTTGTAAGGCGCCATGGAATAAATGGCGCTATAATAATAAATAATAATAATAATTTAAAGTAGTGAACAGGGTGGGCTTCCCAGTATACAGCAAAACCACACACTAGGAAAAGGACTCTAGACAGTTGGGTTGATAAATGATTGTTTTACTTTCCCAAAACGAACAATAAGAACCATTCATAAAACTGTAAGAACAGAACAACCTATTCACAATTCCAAAAGCCTACACCCCTATGCTGCGACAATCGTAATGGCGATTTATACCCCATGCTCACCAACTTTTTCCTAACCAAGGGACTGTCTAAAGAGTTGCCTACTACCTGGTAATCCCTCTGCGTAGCAGGAGTAATTGTGTGTGTGCGTGTGTGTTTGCGTGTGTGTGTGTGCGAACACAACTTACCAGTGTCGCATCACAAGAGCTTACAACTTATCTACCTAAAAATAGACAAAACCCATTACCCCCCCCCCGAATACCCTTGTTAGCTGAAGCCTCACAGATAAGGCAGATGATAAAGGTGGTGTCAACACAGCGACAACGACAACGCCGTCACTGCTACGTCACCATTTTCTGTGACGTTGCAGCGACGTCCCGTCGCTGTCGCTGTGTGTGACATCCAACGAGCTGGCCCCTGCTGTGAGGTCGCCGCTCATTGCTGAATGTCCAGCTTCATTTTTTGGTCGTCGCTCTCCCGCTGTGACGCACAGATCGCTGTGTGTGACAGCGAGAGAGCGACGAAATGAAGCGAGCATGGAGCAGGAGCCGGCATCTGGCAGCTGCGGTAAGCTGTAACCAAGGTAAACATCGGGTAACCAAGGTGGTTACCCGATATTTACCTTAGTTACCAGCCTCCGCCACTCTCGCTGCCAGCGCCGGCTCCTGCTCTGTGCACATGTAGCTGCAGTACACATCGTGTAATTAACCCGATGTGTACTGTAGCTAGGAGAGCAGGGAGCCAGCGCTAAGCAGTGTGCGCGGCTCCCTGCTCTCTGCACTGTGACATGTAGCTGCAGTACACATCGGGTTAATTAACCCGATGTGTCCTGTAGCTAGGAGAGCAAGGAGCCAGCGCTCAGTGTGCGCGGCTCCCTGCTTTCTGCACATGTTGCAGCACTGTCGTTATGATCGCTGCTTCGGCTGCTGTGTTTGACAGCTAAGCAGCGATCATAACAGCGACTTACAAGGTCGCTGCTACGTCACAGAAAATGGTGACATAACAGCGACGTCGTTGTCGTTTACTGTGACCCCAGCTTTACAGTGTGAATGCAAACCAAACAGCTCATCAACACAGTCCGGGAAATCCTGTAAAGCAACACTCAATGCAAACATGTGTCGCTGTCCCTCTATGAGTTTAACTGTAAGTGACAATTTGACAGTGCAGAGGCAGCAAGTCTTATTGTCTATATAGTCGGCCTAACCAGAACAGATATATGTTTTGCTAAGAAAACAAAGTGTTGCGTGCATGCATCACTGTCTGGTCCCAGCCTACCGTACCCGGGTACTATTGTCGCAGGCGGAGGGGACGCGCTCGCTACGCTCGGGTCCAGGGCTTCTGCTGCTGTTGCTCGGTGGCTCGAGCGGTGGGCCGGACCCGGGGACTCAAGCAGCGCTCCTCGCCCGTAAGTGAAAAGGGGTGGTTTGTTTAGGGAGATAGTTCGTGACGCCACCCATGGGTCGTGGTGATGATGGCACCACCGCTGCTGGTGACGGGGATCCCGGGAGCGATGGCAGGGAGCAGCTAGGATGCTATTCCCTCCATGGGTAGGGGTTGGTGATCCCGGGGCCCGGTGATGATGCAGGGAGACTGGATAGCTGGGGTGCAGGGTTGCAGGGGCAGCGCAGAGCGGTGCCCGATGTCACTGTTGTACTCACTCAGACAGAAGGTCACAAAGTCTCTGGTAAACCAAACGGCCGGATTGACGGGTCCCGCAGCCGGCTGCAGTGTCTTTGCTCTCCCTGGACAGGTGATGGTGGCTGTCTTACCCTGCACCTGTGTAGACTGTGTTGACTCCAATGGTTTCCCAACGGTAGTCCGCTCCCCGGCGTATAGGTACCATAGGAGCCCTTTTGCCTGCAGGCGCTGACCCTTGGATCTCTAGCCTGTGGCAGTGGCTGTATATCCTCACGGTGTGGACTGTTGCCTTCTAGCGGGACTTGGGTGTTAGGAAACCCCTGGGGTTCCGGTCACTCTCGGATTTGACCGTTGTCGGCAGCTCCAAGCCTGGTCGGGGTCCGATGGCCCTGCCTGTGTGCTTAACTTCACTCCGCTCCCCGGTTCGGTACCGGTGGGCCACCGCCCAACCCCGGTCCTACGGTTCCGCAGAGATCCGCGAACTCCTGCAGACGACCACCAACGTCTGCCGACCTTGCTGTCAGTGCCTGGTCTCCTACCCAGGCACACGCAGACGTTTTACTCCTCTCACTTTCGCCTCCAAAACTAATCTGACTCCTTTTCCCGCCTCCAGACCTGTGAACTTCTCGGTGGGCGGGGACAACCGCCTGGCTCCACCCCACCTGGTGTGGACATCAGACCCTGGAGGGAGGCAACAAGGGTTTTTGGTTGACTGGTGTAAATATCCAGGGAGGGGGGTGTGTGTGTTGTTATGTCTGTGACTACCTGGCTAGTCCAGGGCGTCACATTCCCCCTTGGTGAAATGCAGACTGTCCGCGGGCTGCCTGTCCATCACCGGTTTTATTTTGTTTCTGCAAAATATAAATTAACATGTAGACATTCAACATATGCATTTTTTTTCATTCTTCCCTTATGGGAGGCTCGGTACTTTAACGTTGCAAACGGTAAACATTTTTATTAAAACGGACGGGTTCATGTTCCTCCACTCCCCCACCCAAGCAATCTACACTTTGATGCTGCCCCTAAGAAATGGGCAGCACCACTTTACCCCAGTCCTGGTCCAGGCTGCCCGAGCGGGAACGAGTACGGTGTCTCGCACCCGGCTTGTATTTCAGGGGACCCCGCGTCCAGGGGGACCCCTGACCCCCGGAGGATGGTCACCGGTCCTGGTGGTGACCGGACCCCAGCCTACTCTGCTGCGGGTCCTCCCTCCAATCTGCCTCTCCGGAAGCGGCAACGGATCACAGCCCACAAACTATTTACAAGACCACTAGTTCGTGGTTGGCCTGCAAGTACTTGGCCTTGTCCATGAGCAGTTTCTCACGTGGGCTGTTTTGGGTAATCACATTGATGGTCCCAACGGGGTCAGCTTGTCTTACAACGGATGGCAATCAGGTGAGACTTCAGATTGATTAGGGTTCATTCAACGGAAAACAGGGTGCTGAGGGTCCCAACGGGGACAACTGGGTTGCAACGGTGGACCGCTGCCACTATTTGAGGTCGCCCTCCTCATAGGCCTCCTCCAACTCAACATCCGGACGGCACAGTGGGGGAGGGGACTGGGACCGCCTCTGGGCACTGCGGCCTACCCTCTGCTTGACATCCAGGGCAAACCAGCCCCTCTCCCCGCAATGTCGGGTGTAAGTCACTAAGTCGCCCAGTTGTAGATCGCGACCAGGATGACCAGTTGGCAGGTGAGAGTTCACGTCTTGGCGGGCCACGAATATCTCGGCCTCCAGGCCCGGTTCGTACACGAAGCCGTATACCCGCTGAGGGTCAAACCGCCTCACCTTGCCTTCATGCAACGGGCCCCGCACCCGAAAGGTGGCATTGCGGAGATTGTCCTTCTCCTTTATGACATGTGCCAGCACTTCGGCCTTCTGCTGCTCCCTAGAGGCAATTTCCTGGCCCAGCTGGCTCGGCTCCCTGTCCCAGTAAGGGGCGTTTGCATGCCCCTGCGCGCGGGTTGGACCCCGCTGGATTTCGCCCACACCGGCCACGACCGGTAATCTCTTGTGGGGGTCCTGCGGTGACGTGGCCTGGGCTCCTTCTTTGCAGCGACGACCCGGCGCAGCCTCACCCGAGGAGTGGGGTTCAGGGACAGCAGGCCTCACCCGCTGGGCCTTCCGGTTCATGGCTTCAACCTCTCCAGTAGCCGGACGGACTGCCGGGGCCGGGACGGTCTCGGGTGCAGCCGCTTCCGGGGCCGACGGCTTCTTTTCGCGGACGGGCACCTCCCGCGAGATCTTCCATGGCAGCAGGAGGGATGCGGGCCATTCACAGACAACGCCTACAGGCTGGTCCTCCAGGGTGGACGGACTGGGTTCCGCTGCTGGTGTCGGGGACAGCGAGCCTAGTGGTGAGGCGGCAACAGCCGATGCGGGTGGCGGGGGAGGCAGCAGGGTGAGCGGGCGCAGACCGGGCCCCTCAGCCGCAGCAACCGGTCCTTCAGGGACACAGGGGCGTGGGTCGCCTACCCGCTCCTCCAGCACTGTCTCCACCTCGTGTCTCCGCACGGCCGCCGCTACCTCCTCCATTTCAGCCACCCACCGCTCCATCAAGAATCGGACTTGGGCCTGCAGGCGGCAGCACATTTGCGCGGTCCGGGCCTCCACCCACGCCGCTGTTCCTGGCGTGGGCTCCAGGATCTCTGCATGGCCGGACGGGACGGACATGTCAGCGCTTGTGCTTCCAGGAACCGGATGTATCGCAGAGTCCTGGCGTCCCTGCTCTTTATCCCTGCGATTACATCAGGCAGATCCTCACCCGCCCCCCCTTGGTTCTTTCTAGCACTTCCTTCTGCTGGGGGGCGGGGCTTCGTTTTCGCACCTTCCCTGCTCAGGGAAGACGCTCGAGTGGGAAATCTTCGCGCCAAAGATGGCGGAACTTCAAATTTTTCGGCCAGACGCCGCCGGCGGGGACTGCAAGGCGCACTTCTACCGGTAGGTAGATTGGTTCTATCCTGTTCGCAGATGCCAAGTTGTCGCGGGCGGAGGGGACGCGCTCGCTACGCTCGGGTCCGGGGCTTCTGCTGCTGCTGCTCGGTGGCTCAAGCGGTGGGCCGGACCCGGGGACTCGAGCAGCGCTCCTCACCCGTGAGTGAAAAGGGGTGGTTTGTTTAGGGAGATAGTTCGTGACGCCACCCACGGGTCGTGGTGATGATGGCACCACCGCTGCTGGTGACGGGGATCCCGGGAGCGATGGCAGGGAGCAGCTAGGATGTTGTCCCCTCCGTGGGTAGGGGTTGGTGATCCCGGGGCCCGGTGATGATGCGGGGAGGCTGGATAACTGGGGTGCAGGGTTTCAGGGGCAGCGCGGCACGGTGCCGGATGGCACTGTTGTACTCACTCAGACAGAAGGTCACAAAGTCTCTGGTAAACCAAACGGCCGGATGGACGGGTCCCGCAGCCGGCTGCAGTGTCTTTGCTCTCCCCGGACAGGTGATGGTGGCTGTCTTACCCTGCACCTGTGTAGACTGTGTTGACTCCGATGGTTTCCCAACGGTAGTCCGCTCCCCGGCGTATAGGTACCATAGGAGCCCTTTTGCCCGCAGGCGCTGACCCTTGGATCTCTAGCCTGTGGCGGTGGCTGTATATCCTCACGGTGTGGACTGTTGCCTTCTAGCGGGACTTGGGTTTTAGGAAACCCCTGGGGTTCCGGTCACTCTCGGATTTGACCGTTGTCGGCAGCTCCAAGCCTGGTCGGGGTCCGATGGCCCTGCCTGTGTGCTTAACTTCACTCCGCTCCCCGGTTCGGTACCGGTGGGCCACCGCCCAACCCCGGTCCTACGGTTCCGCAGAGATCCGCTAACTCCTGCAGACGACCACCAACGTCTGCCGACCTTGCTGTCAGTGCCTGGGCTCCTACCCAGGCACACGCAGACGTTTTACTCCTCTCACTTTCGCCTCCAAAACTAATCTGACTCCTTTTCCCGCCTCCAGGCCTTTGAACTCCTCGGTGGGCGGGGCCAACCGCCTGGCTCCACCCCACCTGGTGTGGACATCAGACCCTGGAGGGAGGCAACAAGGGGTTTTGGTTGACTGGTGTAACTATCCAGGGAAGGGGATGTGTGTGTGGTGTTATGTCTGTGACTACCTGGCTAGTCCAGGGTGTCACACTATGGTGTCCAGTTGCCATAAATACAGACTTTACGCTCCTCTCACGGTAAACAATATAGACAGCACCGGAAGAATGTCGGTCAGTGGCACAGGATGCTGCTCACAGGCGTTACGGTCCTCCTTACCAAACTCCAACACGACTCCCCTTACAATTGACCGAAGTGTTTCCGCGGGGGCTCCTTGCTGTAACACACACCTTTAGCTTTTCCTTCTGTTCATAGACAGCATCTCCTTCGCTCTCCAAGTCCACAGCCGAAGACTGTTTTGCTATTGCTATAGTGACCAGACAAAGGCAGATGCAAAAAAACAGCTGCCCCTTGTGTGTAGTGTGCCACAATGCATGCAATGAATGGCAAATAAGCATGTTGCATTGACAGTGGATAAAGCTGATCAATACACCCTCACGCTATCAATTCATGTGACACTTGTGACAAATGTGACACTTCATGGACAAAGTACTCTAAAGGCCACTTTACACACAGAGATAAATCTGCAGCAGATCTGTGGTTGCAGTGAAATTGTGGACAATCAGTGCCAGGTTTGTGGCTGTGTACAAATGGAACAATATGTCCATGATTTCACTGCAACCACAGATCTGCCAAAGATTTATCTCTGTGTGTAAAGTGACCTTAAGTAGTGAGTTTTTAGCCTCTACTTAGAGATTGGTGAAAAATCTTACAGATGACATGACTTGGGTGATCCTTTGCGATGTCAAAAAAGCCCCAGGCTAAACAAGGCTTACAGTCCATGTGACCTGCAGAGCCACCACGACTTCTGCTCAGAGGCAGAGTTGTGGCTGAGGATTCAGTTGTTGACGTGCTTCCAGTACTTTGTCTCTGTCCAGGAAGACGCAACGTAACCTCGTCATCAGTAGCATCCTCCTCCACCTCCTCTGCTGACCTCATCGACTGGCTGACTTTGGTTTGAAAGTAAGTGGGGTCTCCAACCTCATCATCACCCTGTGTGTTTTCACTCCCCTTGTCCTGACTCCTCCGAGCCAAGCTCTTCCTCCCCTGACCGAATAGTAAAGTTGTCGTTCCAATCAGGTATCTGAGTCTCCTCAGCATGTTCCCCATTGTCTCCACCAGGATAATTTACAGTTTGGGAATGAGGGTGTACATTATGATTAGCACCTTCTTCATCGGGTCCTGGATCCGACTTATAAAGCTTCTGGGCATCAGTACAGATCATTTCCTTGTCTGGACTCACTGCAGCTTTGGGGCAGACCTCTGATTCCCAGGCTATTGTGTGACTGAACAGTTCTGCAGACTCAACCATCTCTGTTACCCCATACTCAGCAGGGCTGGTGGAAACTTGAGAGCTGTTAGGAAGCAAGTGCGATTGGGTTGACACCACAGAGGAATGTAGTATTTGGGATATTGAACTTGAGGTGGAGGAGAGGCCACTTTATGGAGCACTTGAGATCCATTGAAGCAGCTGCTGTTTTGCTGGCTCATCTACATTTGTTAGCGATGGTCGTGTCCAGGAAAAAAGGGATCATAGATTATCCACGGGAAGAAGTACACCTGTTATTTTGGCTGGTAGTTGGTGTTACGAAACGGTGCCTCCGTAAACGCAAGCAGACTGCTGCGGTTCCAGTTGCGCCCAGGCGTCACCTGCCATTTTGGGCTGTGCCTCGGGTTGTCCAGCTGGCTGCTTTCTCCTCCACGTCTAAGTGTGGAGAGGTGGCTAGTGCGCATGCGTGTGCCGATTTACCCCAGCCGCAGCCTAAGTCCACTGTTTTGCCTAGTGAGTATGCTCAGCCTGACTGTGCCATTCCTGACTGAGGATAAGTCCTCAGTTCGGGCTACAGCGCATGCTCCCACACTTACTGCGAAAAGCCTCTTTGCACAGGTACTTGGACTCCATGCCGTGTCTCAGTCCTGTGTTGTGCCTAGACAGCATGCTGAAGCTGATAGTCTTTTTTCTGAGACTGTTGTTCATGCTACTGAGCATGCTCAGGCACTTACTGCATCAGAGTCTAGGTCCGGGAATGAACTCTTTGGCCCTGCCCTGTCAGGTGTCCTGATGACGTGGCCAGGCCACTCCAGACTGGCTTGCAGAGGCCCGACCCTATGACTTGTCACCTCATTATTGTTGGTCAGACGATGACTGGTGAGGTGTTTGGGTCGTGGCTGCCATGAGGTCATCATTGAAGTGGCGGTTCCAAATAGGCCGCTGGTTATGCCACTGATGACGTGTCACTCTGCTTTTGTCTCCAGGAGGTGCATTGTGGTTCACCCTGGGTTGGGGCGGACCCAGGTTATAAAAGGGGCTGGAGCTAACAAGGAGGTGCGCAGTCTTCTATTATGCTCAGAAAGAGCACACCTCCATGTGTTGAACCCATTGCGGCTTTAGGCCAGAGGTAGGCAGAGATAGGGCGTCGGTGCAGGCCATCAACACAGTTGGTAACGCAGAATGGTTAAGACCAGTTCCTGTCCTACCAGTCCTGTTAGTGCAGCCCAGTGGCATTAACTGGGCTGCTGCTGCTGATGCGCCTGGTGTCCACAGGTGTGGCCCCTACGCACACGGACAGCGTACCCAATGGCCCCTGTGTTGTTAACTGGGAGTTCCTGTGCTGGGTGTGTGGACCCTGTGACGCTAACAGGGTTCCCAGTCTCTAGATCCGAGTGTCGTCTAACTCGGTTCAGGCTACTATTAGTTTCATAGCCACCCAGCTCTGTATCCTCCGCCTAACCTTCGTGTTGCCAGCATCTCCTTTTCCATCTGTGAGCATGGTGGACCCCGACTGGCGATTGGGATATATACCACCTTATCCTAATCTGCCAGTCCCCCCGTAACAGATGGTGTTTCTTCAGCAGATGTTACTGTTGCTTAACCACCAAACCCACGGACACAAACTTTTTTATACTTTCCAACACACCTGTTCCACTTTCCACCAGCATATGGCCTTTTGCCACTCATTTTGTATATTTACTAATTTGCAACTCTGCAGGGACACCATAGTCAACGCTGTCTCAGCACAGCAGCTAGCCCTCGGTCCCTCAGATGTAGACAAGTAAAAGACCATTTCCTACTAGCCATGACAAAATGTTGTGATTCACTCTGTGCAGCACTGGTGTTTAGTGGAAAAGCCGAGCTAAGATTGCGTACCTGCTTCTGCTGATACTCCTGCATATGTGCGTCCCTTTGTACGGCAGGATTTATTTTGCCAATTTTTGTCTTGTACCGGGGATCTAACAGTGTGGCAAACCACGAGTCAGCATTACTTCGAATTAGGACAATCAAAGGGTCATGTTGTAGGTAGTGCAGCAAGAAGGCGCTCATGTGTCTTGCGCATCAAGGAGGAACAAGTCCTTGCTGTGTTGGTTGCGGAGAGGTGAGAATCATGCCTCCTTCCTCTGCCCTCTCCCCCCAACCTCGCACAACCGAAATGTGAGCAAGCTCTTCCTCATCTGCTCAGTCTTCCATGCCCATCACCAGTTCGTCCTCCATTTCTTACTGGGCTCTTACACCTTCCTCAACAGTTAGGCTGATACTATGCGCCCTTGTTAATCCATCTCCCCCACTGTCCCATGCCTGCCGCCTTGGTGCTACTGACCGTCTGGACCTTGTAGATGTTGTTATCTCTTGCGCATATGACTCCTCCTGTACTTCCTCCCATTCCTCTTGTCCCACCACCTGACTATGAATGCTGTTTAGAGTGTGCTCCAGCATGTAATGACCGGAATTGTTATGCCAATGATGCCAACGTCAGCGCCAAACATCTTCGTTACCATTTGTAAACTTCGAAGAAGGGTGCATAGGTCCTTGATCTGAGACCACTCCAGCAGCGTGATCTGCCCCACCTCTGGATCTCTTTAGCCCAGGCTATACGTCATAACTATTGCAGCAGGGCTCGCCGGTGCTGCCACAGACACTGCAACATGTGCAGATTCAATTTCCAGCGTGTCGGCACATCGCATTTCAGGCGGTGAACCGCCAGACCGAAAGACTTCTGGAGCGATGCAAGTTGTTGAGCTGCTGGGTGTGAATGGTGGAAGTGAGCACATAGCAAGCGTGCTCGCTGCAGAGTGCCTTATAGGCCGGGATGGTGGTTTAAAAATTGCTGGACAAACAGGTTCAACACGTGAGCCATACAAGGCACGTGTGTCACATTGCCCTGACAAAGGGCCGCACCCAGGTTTGCATCATTGTCGCACACGGCTTTTAAGTCACCACCGGAGTCCGCTCCATCAATTTGTACTCCGGTCGCCAGGTGACAACGTGTTCCTTTCGTAGATAGTGATGATGGGAAAGGAGTCGATGGCATTCTATCCCCCTCTTTTTTTGCTTGGATCTGCACTCCCCCCATTTGGCACAGGTGATTTTAATCAGCAGGAGGCTACAAGAGGGGTCAGCCTTTTTTTGCTCCCAGTCCACATATGGGAGCCAGTGGGAGGTGAGTGCGCAGCTCCTCTCACTGAGTGCTGGTACTGTGTAGTGGCCGCTGTTGTGGTGGTTTCGTGACAGTGGAGCAGTGCGGCCTGGAGCCTTGGGGGCTTTGCCTTGCAGCATGGGTGCTGTGAGGCACCAGGTCGCCTGCCCTGCTGGTGCTTTGTCGCTGCAGCAGTGGTTGGTGCACAGTGCCGCACTATAAAGGTTTAGGTTAGGGACCCACTCAAGAGGTTTGCCGTGAAGTGGCAGTGGGCTTAATACAATCTGATCAGAATAGTAACAAAAGAACCTCATGTTCTGTTTATTAATTTTTTGCCTAGCGGCATTAGATCATTGTATTTTTTTGGGATGTGCGATCCATGTCTTTTTCTTTATAGCATGTTATACAACATTCTATCCCCCTCTTTTTTTGCTTGGATCTGCACTCCCCCCATTTGGCACAGGTGATTTTAATCAGCAGGAGACTGCAAGAGGGGTCAGCCCCTTTTTTTGCTCCCAGTCCACATATGGGAGCCAGTGGGAGGTGAGTGCGCAGCTCCTCTCACTGAGTGCTGGTACTGTGTAGTGGCCGCTGTTGTGGTGGTTGAATAGCCAATAGCAGCGGAGGGGCGGAGATGAGCAGCATGTAAACATCCTGCCCACCTCCTTCCTTCCGTATAGCCGCCGGGCCAGCTAGATGTTCCTCGCTCCTGCGGCTTTACACACAGCGATGTGTGCTGCCGCAGGCACGAGGAACAACATCGTACCTGTCGCGGCAGCGTAATTATGAAAACGTCGGAGCCTACACCGATGATACGATAACGACGCTTTTGCGCTCGTTAATCGTATCATCTAGGATTTACACACTACGATGTCGAAAGTGGCGCCGGATGTGCGTCACTTTCGATTTGACCCCACCGACATCGCACGTGTGATGTTGCAACGTGCAAAGCCGCCCTAACACTTAAATTGTACCAGCAAGAAACAAGAACTGACAAATTTCCATTGATGGAAAAATATAAAAGTTTTTGGGATTCAGAAAATGGCGACACAAAGCAATTTTTTCTATTTTATAAAGATCATCATTTTTCTTTCACGACTAGATTATTGAAACCTCTCCTAATTTTGGTATTTCTGCACCCGTACTGGGCTGAGGAGCAGCAGTGCCAGGTCAGCTTTATGGGGTAATAAATGCTGTAAATGCAAAAAGTGATTTCAGTAACAATAAAACAGAAGAATCTTTGCAGGTTTGCTATCGCCATAATTGCTCTGACCCGGAGAATAATTTTTCTGGGTAAATTTTACCACAGAGTAAACTCTGTAAGAGCAAGATTCTTTATTCCATGCGCCCCCCCCCCCCCCCCCTTATCCCCCCTCTCAAAAAAAAAGGTGGACTTACACTTTTTTCCCCCCATTTTTTTTTTTTGTTTAATTTTATTTTTTTGTTCCTTTTTTCCACTACAACATGTACAATAGTCACATATTTCATTTATGAAATTCCCCACAATGAAGTGCACATGCCGCCCTGGTTCCTGACCATTCTCTGGCTGCAGAAGGAAATTATTAGCAAGTTATTGCTGCTGCAATGTACACCATCACCGGCCGCAGTGCGGATACTACACCTGATCACTGTGCCCATTGATTGCTATGAAAGACTCCTGCGTTGATAGGAGGGGCTGCTGATAAGTCTTTGGATTTACCAAGAAAAAAAAGAGATAGGATGATGAAACTTTACATTTATTCCATATACTCTCCACTGATGTCAGCACACTTCTTACATCGGTATTCTAGGTTCTGTATGCCTAGCAAAAAAGTAGGATTTCGGTTGTGCCTCAAACCAGACATCCATACCAGCCATGGCATCAGAAATGGTGTGAAATTTGATACCCTTGAGGTAGTTCTTCAGGTTTGGAAACAGATGATAGTTGGAGGGAGCTAGATCTGGTGAATAAGGTGGGTGGTCAACCAGCTGCAAACCTAGCTCTGCCAGTTTTGCCTTGGTCACTTGTGCAGTGTGAGCGGAGGTGTTGTTGTGACGCCCTGACGGGTCAGGTAGTCACACTTAGGCCCCCGCATAACACCCTTCCATCACCTAGGTTACACACAGCCAACCAGAAACCCTAGTCACCTCCCCCAGGAAAAGACAGGCACATGAGTGGGCGAGACCAGACGGAAGGAAACGCCCACCTAGGGGTCTGGAGAGCCCGGGTCAGGAAAAACAGGAGTTGAAGTTTAGCTTTGGAGTGGAGTGGAGTGAGTCCAGGCCTGTGCTATAGGCCTGAGGCTGAACTGACAGGTGTCAGGGTCGGAGCCCTGACACATTGGCTAGGTGGCAGACCGTGGGCCCGTAGCTAGCAGGAGACGGGAAGACAGCTCGCAGAACCGAGGTGGACCGGGGCAGGGTTGGAGCCCGCTGGAACCGACATCGGGGACCCGACCGGAAGCCGTGCACAGAGCAGTGCACAGTGTTATTAATGACCCGTAGTTCCCAGCGCCATTGATTTTAGTGTAAGCAGGTTTTTGCGGCAAATCACTGTAAAGTGCGGGGTTAAAAATTCTCATCAAAACATAGTCTGTGACGTTCCCTGGGTCACATTTCGTGATTGTAAATGTGACGGTGCAAATTCCTTTATTGGACGGACGGACACACACACACACACTCAGCTTTATATATTAGATTATACACCCTACATATGCCCTGTACATGTCACGTATAGTGTGTAATGTAATGTAATTCTGAATATTGACCTGCCATATCCTAAAGGTGTGTAATATGCGCTCTGTTAGGATTTCACTTGCTGATTCGAGTAGTTGTCACCTGATCACTCACATGCGATTTGCAATGTGTGGTCATCTGCCGAATGACGTCTCCTCCTGTTTCTCTCAAATTGAAAATGATAACAATGAGAGACGCAGGAGGAGACGTCATTCAGCAGATGACCCCGAGTCTGCAAATCACTTGTGAGTGATTTCATTGGCAAATTAAATCCTAACAGTGTGTATTACACATTTTGTGGGTTCGACCAGTCAATGTGCAGCAGAGCAGGGAGACGCCATTGGGCACTGAGGATCACGCTTACGTTTTCATGAAATATCTAATGTTTTCATCCCTTGTCCAAGGCATTGCACTATTTGTTGCTTTTTGGCAGCAGAGAGATCCTTTTTCTTTCTCATATCACTTGAAAACTGTGGCCTGCTTAATATTGTGGAACATCCTGTTTTCCTTTTATTGGGCTCACCTGGAAACTAATTATCACAGGTATCGGAGATTGATTTCAGTGATCCAAAGAACCCTGAAGCACAATTCCATCAATGAGTTTCATTTAAGAGAAAAAAAAATGAATCGGCATGACACTTAAATCCAATTTGCATAATTTGGAACATGGGGTAGATGCTGTCAGTGCACCCTGCCAGAACGCTGTACACCTCTGCCTGCTAAGGTATTCACTATAATGGGTGATCCTGCACTGAGCTGTACAATTTATGATCCTCTCCATATGCTGCTGCCTTCTGCTGATCTTACATAATTGTGCTTTAGCCTTACTGTATATCACTGCTCTCTTCTGCTTATTATGACGTTTAATATGACGTGTTTTTTTTATATATATATATATATATATATATATATATATATATATATATATATACATACAGGGCTGTATTTTGGCTTCATGCTGCCCTAGGCACTTTAAGTGGTTGCACCCCTTAGTGATAACATAAAACTGAGTTTTCGCACACGACATCTGTTTAAGGCAGATGTACTCTGTAAAACACTTTAAAAAGTATCAATGAGAAATGAAGGGCACTAACCCCTCAAATGGGGATCACCACAGGCACATCAAAACATAGCAGGAGTATAAAATATTCCCACCACACCGTCCCCACTTATATACTGTGACTGTCACACTGCCCCTAATAAACTAAAACACCACACTGTCCTCACTTATAAGTTATACCCACCACACCTTCCTCGATTATGAAATATGATCTGTACATTGCGAGGGAGCAGCATGATGTGAGGACAATGTCCCATGCATACTGTCCCCTCCTCACAATGTCCCATGCATACTGTCCCCTCCTCACAATGTCCCATGCATGCTGCCCCCTCCTCACAATGTCCCATGCATGCTGCCCCCTCCTCACAGTGTCCCATGCATGATGCCCCCTCCTCACAGTGTCCCATGCATGCTGCCCCCTCCTCACAGTGTTCCATGCATGCTGCCCCCTCCTCAGTGTCCCATGCATGCTGCCCCCTCCTCACAGTGTTCCATGCATGCTGCCCCCTCCTCAGTGTCCCATGCATGCTGCCCCTTTCCATGAGCTCCTAATGCTGCCTTCCTCTCTTCCATAATGACACCTCCATGTTGCCCCACTCATGCTAAGACCACCACACTAACGCTTATGCTGAGACCCCCCCCCACACACACACACACACACACTACTCCACTCTTGATATTGGCTCCCCTACATTGCTCCACTCCATACTGATCCCACACATGCTGCCCCTTCTCCATAATGAGCTCCCAATGCTGCCCCCCTCTTATTCTGAGTCCTTACACTCCCCCCACCCAATCGATTTTGTCATTGCACTATCCCTCAACCCTTGTCCTCTGTCTCTAGCATTTAGCCCCTCTCTCCCCCAGCATCAGCCTCTATCTTCCCTCAGCATCAGCCTCTATCTTCCCTCAGCATCAGCCTCTCTCCCCCAGTCTCCCCAAGCATCAGCCTCTATCTTCCCTCAGCATCAGCCTCTCTCCCCCAGTCTCAGCCTCAGTCTGTCCCAGTCTCCGCCTCAGCCTCCCTCCAGCCTCCCCCAGTCTCAGCCTCTGCCTCCCTCCAGTCTCAGCCTCTGCCTCCCTCCAGCCTCCCCCCACTCTCAGCCTCTGCCTCCCTCCAGCCTCTCCTCAGTATCAGCCTCTGCACCCCCTCGCATGCGCAGATCTCCGGTCTGCATTAGAGACACCCCCACGCTCCTTATGAATCTTCAGCTCTGCGAGCACTTACCTGCTCCAGTGCCCGCCGCCATCTTCCTGGCTCACGTGAGTATCTTCTTCTGACACCGGCTTCCATTGCGGCGTCCTGCTGTGAGCTCTGCATGTGATGTCCACACAGCAGTGGACGCAGCACAGAGGAAGGAGCGGATTGTCGCGCGCCTGTGACCCCGGAAGTGCAGGCGTTGGCAGTTCCAGGGTCAATCAGCTCCCTGTGCTCGGAGACCGCAGTTTGTTTGCATTCGCGTCTTAATTGACGCGGACACAAATAAAAGGAGGTGCGCCTCTTCCCCCCTCCCCCCTCCGAAAACACAGCGGATTTAATCGACTGTATAACGGAGGGGGACAGGATCTGTAAAAAAAAAAAAATAAAATTTTATTTTTTTTTGCTGCCAGAAGGTGCCGACCCAACATTTGTTCTATGTTCCCATCATATATCTTCCACCCACCATGGATCAGAACCTCTAGATTCTGGCCACCAGAATAAATGCTATGTGCAGCTGCAAAACTGTCAGGAACATGTCCATAGTGAGGTAAAGTAAGGTAAATCCTTGTTTTATTCCTCCATCTCACAGTAGTTGGGTTATTACCCATAGGGTAGGATGCATAATGGTCCATGTAAGTAAAGTGTTCCCGATTCTCGTTTTTTGGGCAACCATAAAAAGTGATTAAACAATATTTTATTTTATGCTTTTGGGTGTTGTTTAGTTTTCATAACTTTTTTTGAGAAGTATTGATATCAAATTTTACATAACTATATTTGGAAGAGGAGTAACTAAAAGTAGGTAAAGTGGATCTATTACCAGATATCATGATACAATCTACATACAATTGCATGCAAAAGTTTGGGCACCCCTGGTCAAAATTACTGTTATTGTGAACAGTTAAGCAAGTTGAAGATGAAATGATCTCTAAAATGCATAAAGTTAAAGATGACACCTTTATTTGTATTTTAGGCAACAAAAAAAGTATATATCTTTTACATTATTAAATCAAAAAAGGAAAATGGGCTGATGTAAAACTTTGGGCACCCTGCATGGTTAGTACCTTAGCGGCTGCCATTTACATGCTTGTAATGTTGCATGTTTACTGTTTTTTTTTGTTACAGCTCAGTTTTTTGGTGTTTTTGTCTGCTATCTTGCTTCATTGCAAGTTGGGGGCGCAGCCCTCCTTATACTGAGGCTGAACAACCAATTGCTTCCCACTTTGCTGTGTATTTAATCTGGGACCCAGCTGACCACTTGCCACCATTCACATTGGAGTTTTTGATAGACACAAGTCAGGTATATATAATGGTTTTAACTTTAGCTGGTTAGGGACCGTCCCAGATGGGTATACCTTGACGAGGTGGGACGGCTTCTTACGTTTTTGCAAAAATGTACGGTATATACTAAGTACCCTGTTATTAAGCACTTGCATTTTATTCATTATTATTCAGGGTATTTTTCATAGAATTTTTCTCTTTAGTTTTTTCATGGTTAGTACCTAGTAGCATCCCCTTTGGCAAATATCACAGCTTGTAACCGCTTTTTGTAGCCAGCCAGGAGACTTTCAATTCTTGTTTGTGGTATATTCATCCAATTCTTCCTTGGAAAAATCTTCCAGTTCGGTCATATTCCTGGCTCGTCTTGCATGCACTGCTCTTTTGAGGTCTAGCCACAGATTTTCGATGCCGTTCAGATAAGAGGACTGTGAGGGCCATTGTAAAACTTTCAGCTTGAGCTTTTTGAGGTCATCTATTGTGGATGTTGACATGTGTTTAGGAGAATTATCCATTTTTTTCCAGTTTTTTTTACTGAGGGGGTTATGTTTGCTTCAAAAAATTAGTTGAAATTTCATTGAATCCATTCTTCCCTCTAACAGTGAAATGTTCCCTTAAAAGAGTAGTACATGTAAGACGACCCACAAATGGGCTGCTAAATGTGAAAGATGAAAATACATTTGTTTCTTTTGCCTAAAATACATAGGAAATGTGTCATCTTTAACTTTTTTGCCTTTTAGAGATCATTTCATCTTCAACTTGCCTGACTGTTCACAATAACAGTAATTGTAACCAGGGGTGCCCAAACTTTACTGTGCCACTGTATATATATACATATATATGTATTCCTGAATGTTTTGAAAATGATTTTATAAGTCTAGATCTTGCTGGACTCATAAAATGCTGTTTTAAATTTGAGAATGACAGACATTTTGACTTTGATTTCCATGGTAAGTGTACCAATCTCATCAGATTTAAGAGGACTAATTAACATATTACTGTATTAATGCACTGTATAATGTATTAGTGCACTGCAATAATGCTAACAGATCCAAAGTAAAAGGTATTTTCCCACTTTAGACATTTGTGACATATCTACACGGTATATTGGAATTTGGAGGGCATCTATCAGACAGTTAAGGCCGCTTTACACGCAACGACATCGCTAACGAGATGTCATTGGGGTCATGGAATTCGTGACGCACATCCGGCATTGTTGATATCGTTGACACGTCGTTCTAATCTCAAATATTGTTGCTGTTGCAGGACGCAGGTTGTTCGTCGTTCCTGCGGCAGCAAACATCGCTATGTGTGACACCGCAGGAACGAGGAACCACATCATACATGCAGACATCGGCAAAGAGGAAGGAAGGAGGTGGGCGGGATGTTCCGGCTGCTCATCTCCGCCCCTCCGCTTCTATTGGGCGGCTGCTTAGTGACGCCGCTGTAACGCTGAACGAACCTCCCGTTAAAAATGAGGCGGTTCGCCCGCCACAGCGACGTCGCTAGGCAGGTAAGTATGTGTGATGGGGACTAACGATGTTGTGCGCCACAGGCTGCGATTTGTCCATGATGCACAAACGATGGGGGCAGGTGCGATCGGCAGCGGCATCCCTAATGATGTCGCTGCGTGTAAAGTGCCCTTTATGAGACATCTTGTAGATAGGTAATAAATATTTAAGGTGTGAATATCTTTTTATTAAACAGTTTACTGTTTAAAAGGGGTTTTCTTTGAGTTAAAACACTTTTAATCTGAAAAGTTGTTTGTGTTAAAGAATGTTTAAATGCATTTTATCTTGCTGTTGAGTTTTTCCTGCTCCCATTATCCGGGGCACATGCCTCTTATTTGCTTTCAGGTATGTGGTTGAGTCGCCAGTGCAGCTTACTACAATTAGAACTTTACATTGTGGCGTCCTGTTCCCACCATCTTTATCTTCCAATTATACCTCCTTGCTCTGTTACTCCCACGATACCTCCATTTTCTATCTATATCCACCCGATACATCTCTTACTACACGAATATAATTCATTCCCTTACAGCTCCTTGTACCAGGTGCACCTTTCCATGTGTGATGGGCTGGAGTCTACTGAAACGGTGCATGGTTTGGAGCTACTGCGAGTTAAGTACAATAACTATGAAAGATGACCCTCCTCTACATGATTGTGCAGACTTTAATGGAAAGAGACTACACTTGGGTAAAAACTACTGCAAGGCAAGACCAGTAGCCCAGGATGTTAGTCCTGTCCCATGTACAATATGTGATGGATCATGTGGTGCATATTGGGGCAGTGGCATTAGTCTAGTAAAAATATATGACTGACAGACATAACATTACTATCACAAGACCCACTGACACGCAAAAAAAATAAAATTGGATTAACTCTTTAATTCCTTGCCATTTGTATCATTAACGACAGCAGTCCAAAATTATAATAGACCTACAGAATGAACAGGATATAAAGAAGAGCACACAGACACAATGAATAGAGTTTATTCATTTTTATTGTCATTATCAAATGTAGTATAATTTAATCATCCAGTGCAATTTATAGGATTTACTGCATAAAATGGATGTGAACCAGAGGAAGGCAAAACAACCCCATGTGTGGGGGGAAAAATTCCTTCCTGACCCCAAGTACTGGCGATCGGCTAATCCCTGGTTCACTGCAGTGTCAGCTCTGGATGAGGCCCTGTCACACTGTTATATGGAACATTTTATACATATCTAATACAAATATTTGTATCTTATCTTTATATCTAGAATATTTAAAGGTTTCAAATACAGATCCTTAATAATGACCCTCTAAAAGTAACAGGGATAACACCTAAGATTAATATGATAAGAAACATCTCCTGGATATAATTTTTTTTTTTTTTAAACCTATACTCATCTAGATTTCTCTTTTCTTACCTATACTTATCCTTTTTCACCTATTCCTGTATAAATTTATCCTTTTTTTTAACCTACACTCACCTAAATTTGTCTTTTTTCTTACCTATATCCTTTCTTACCTATATTTATCCTTGTTTGTTTTTTTTTGTTTTAAAGTATACTCATCTATATTTATCTTCCCTTACCTATACGTATCTTTTTTTTATCTATAACTGCTTATATTTATCCTTGGGGGTTTTTTTTGTTTGTTTTGGGGGGTTTCTAACCTATACTTAGCTATATTTATCTTTTCTTAATTATCCTTATCATTTCCTACCCATACTTGCCTATATTTATCCTTGTTTTTTTAAACTTATACTCATCTATAGTTATCCTTTCTTACCTATACTTGCCTAAATTTATCCTTGTTTTTTGGGGGGGGGTTTAACCATTCATCTATATTTATATATATTTATATTTTCTTACCTATATCCTTTCTTACCCATACTTGCCTGCATTTATACTTGTTTTTTTTTTTTTACCTATACTCATCTATATTTAAAGGGGTTATCCGGCTTCTTTTGACTTTTTTCCATTATTACACTATTGGGCTACATTGGGGCAGGTAAGTAGATAGAGACCACTTACCTGCCCTGCTGTCAGCCCCTCTCCCCCGGCTCAGAGTGGTCATGTGACCGCTCCTGCCGCGATTTTGCTGCTTCCGGTCATTTCATGTCTACATGGGCAGGGCCATGTTGACATGCAAATCTGGAACAGCATGTCGCCTCCCTGCTGGGCTGTACAGTGCGTGGAGTAACCGCCCCCGTTCCCTGCACCCTCCCACACATTGCCCAGCACCCCGTACTCTGCCCACAACCTCCCACACACTCTGTAGTCTCCCTCCCCCGCCTCCTGTGCCCAGCTACGTGCGCCCTGAATTCCAGCCGATTCAGTGTCCAGTTCAATAAGGCAAGGAACAAGAAAGTTGCCCACTTGCTGTCAGATACACTGTCAGCGCTGTGTCCCCAGCGCTTGATCATGTCTACTGCCTGACGCCCTGGGAACTGTCTCCCCCCCTCCCCCGTGCGCGCTGTCTGTGTCATCATGGGTCATCTGTGTATGTGCATCAGTCTGTGTCCCGCGCTAGCCCCGCGGGTGCCCGCACTGCAGCGTGTCAGTGTTTGCCCCCTCTGCAGTATAAGCTGCTTCTCACCCTGCAGTGCGTGCAGCCGCGGGGATGCCGAGCGCTGCTTGTCATCACTGCCCGTGCAGTCTGTGTCCCGCTCCCTGACAGCCCCGCAGCTGCCCGCACTGCAATGTCAGTGTCTGCCCGCAGTATCAGCAGCTTCTCACGCCGCGGGGCTGGCAGGGAGCGGGACACTGACTGCTAAAGGTGGTGTCACACACAGCGACAACGACGTCGCTGCTACGTCACCATTTTCTGTGACGTTGCAGCGACGTCCCGTCGCTGTCGCTGTGTGTGACATCCAGCAACGAGCTGGCCCCTGCTGTGAGGTCGCCGCTCGTTGCTGAATGTCCAGCTTCATTTTTTGGTCGTCGCTCTCCCGCTGTGACGCACAGATCGCTGTGTGTGACAGCGAGAGAGCGATGAAATGAAGCGAGCAGGGAGCAGGAGCCGGCATCTGGCAGCTGCGGTAAGCTGTAACCAAGGTAAACATCGGGTAACCAAGGTGGTTACCCGATATTTACCTTCGTTACCAGCCTCCGCCGCTCTCACGCTGCAAGCACCGGCTCCTGCTGTCTGCACATGTAGCTGCAGTACACATCGTGTAATTAACCCGATGTGTACTGTAGCTAGGAGAGCAGGAAGCCAGCGCTCAGTGTGCGCGGCTCCCTGCTCTCTGCACATGTAGCTGCAGGTTAGATTAGATGAGATAATTACCTGCTGTGACGATCTCCTGCCTCCTGACGTCACCGCGGTCACTGCCTTCTCTGCCCGTCTCGGGGGCGGCCCGAGACTGTCACTAGCAGTGACGTCACGGGCTCTCTCGATACTGCGTAGACTGCGGCGGGCATAGAAGTCAGTGACAGCGCTGACGTCAGCAGAGCAGGAGATCGTTACTGTAGGTAATGATCTCATCTAACCTCCTGACGGCAGCGCTCGGCATCCCCTGCAGTGACCTGGGCTGACCTATTGATGTTAGCTCAGGTCACTGCACGGCTCTCCCAGCCAATGGGGAACATTTTGTTCTTCATTGACTGGGAGTCTCATTGACTATGGTATGGATCGCCGTGCGACCCCCTTATTGGATTACGCCGGACCCGGATTTGATTGTTCTTGTCAATAAATTGTTGAAAGAGGGAATGTGGGGAGTGTTTTTTCAAATAAAACTTTTTTTGTTGTCTATTTTTTATTTCTTACTGAATGGGTTGGTGATGTCGGGTATCTGATAGACGCCTGACGTCATCAAGCCCTGGGCTTGATGCCAGGTGACATTACACATCTGGCATCAACCCCATATATTACCCCGTTTGCCAACGCACCAGGGCAACGGGATGAGTTGGGGCAAAGCGCCAGGATTGGCACATCCAATGGATGCGCCACTTCTGGGGCAGCTGTAGCCTGCTATTTTTAGGCTGGGGAGTGTCCAATATCGGTGGACCTCCCTAGTCTGAGAATACCAGACCACAGCTGTCCGCTTTACCTTGGCTGGTGATGCAATTTGGGGGGGACCCCACGTTTTTTGTTTTAAATTATTTATTTAATTTTAAACAACAGCGTGGGGTGCCCTCTGTTTTGGATTACCAGCCAAGGTGAAGCTGCCAGCTGTGGTCTGCAGGCTGCAGCCGTCTGCTTTACCCTAGCTGGCTACAAAAGATAGGGGGACCTCACGTCGTTTTTTTTTTAATTATTTATTTTTTATTGGCTAAATACAAGGCTAAGCACCCTTTAGTGCCACATGAAAGGCACTAAAGGGTGCCAGCTTAGAATATGCGGGGGGGGTAGGACATTATATTGGTCTTTCTCATCTATTATCTATCCCTCTATATATCCCTTGATTCATTCATCCATCCCTCTATTTATCCCTCTAGCTATCTGTCTCTATCTATCCCTCTATCTATCTAGCTGCTTCCGTTTTTTTGCAGTTTGAAAAAAATAGGAAGGTACGCAGATGACACACGGACCATATACGGAACGGAACGGATGCCACACAGTTGCATCCGTGAAAAAACATGACCATTTTTTTGCGGACCGCAAAAACGGGGCAGTCCTGTGAATGTAGCCTAATCAAGAGGCTTATGAGGGTGATGTATTTAATTACAAAAAACTGTTTTTTTCTTGGTGTATGTGTTTATTACTGTCACTTACAGATTACTAAGGGGGGGGGGGTGTCTCATAGACCCTGACGATTAATATCTGGCTTAGAGGCAGCTGTAGGCTGTGATTAACTTCATATTAGCCTGATTGCCACCGCCCCAGAGCAACCAGGAAGAGCCAGGTAAAGTGCTGGGATTGTCACATCTAATGGATGTGACAATTCTGAGTGGCTGCAGGCTGCTATTTTTAGGCACGGGGCGGCTCAATAAATAGGGGTCTCCCCAGCCTGACAATACCAGCCCCCAGCTTTTGTGGTTTATCATGCCTGGGTACCAAAATTCGGGGGGACTGAATTTCGTTTATTTTTAAATTATTTTTGTAAATCAAGAAAAAAGCCGCATGCAGTTCCTCTTATTTGGATAAACAGCCAAGATAAGCGCACGGCTGGGGGCTGCATACTGTAGCCATATGCTTTTTCTGTTCTTGGTGTCATAATATGGGAGAAAAACACAGTGAAAAATTTTATGCGTTTTATACCACAATAATGATCCGCTGAGTTGAATTGCTTTCCCACTCATCAACCGTCTTGGCGCCCGTGATTGGTTGTAAGCAGATGCTTTCACATACGCTAAGGATGCGTCTGACTGCAACCAATCACAGGAGACAGGACAGCCGGAGGACGGGGAAAGCAGTGCATATGAATGAGCAGTAATTAGCGGCCCAGCAAGTGAAGGAGAAGCCACGGGAGCAGTGTACAGCTGCAACGGAGCCTCGGTCAGTATGAAGCGCTTTTTTCTTTTTTTACTTTACTATTAAAAGGGGTTATCCGGCTTCTTTGACTTTTTTTTTTATTTCCCTATTGGGCTACATTGGGGCAGGTAAGTAGATAGAGATCACTTACCTGCCCTGCTGTCAGCCCCTCTCCCCCGGCTCAGAGTGGTCATGTGACCGCTCCTGCCGCAATTTTGCTGCTTCCGGTCATTTCATGTCAACATGGGCAGGGCCATGTTGACATGCAAATGTGGAACAGCATGTCGCCTCCCTGCTGGGCGGGTACAGTGCGATGAGCCCCGCCCCCTTCCCTGCACCCTCCCACACATTCCCCCGCACCTCTTTTACTCTCCAGTAACCTCCCCCTGCACTGCTGTGGGGTCCGTGACCTGGGGGAGGGGCCTGGCGGCGGCTGCCGTGGTGTCAGCGCCAGCACCGGGCCCCCTGCTCAGGATCACACATTCAAATGTACCGGCATCACAGATCACAGATGCCGGTACATTTGAAAGTGCTGATGAGAAGCAGCGCAGCGCTGCTTCTCATCACTGTCCCTCCCGCTGTCTGTGCTCTCTTCAGCACAGCGGTGACGTCACTACTGTGCTGATATGTCCAGAGCACAGACAGCTGGCGAACGTGCAGGAGCGGCGGGGACCGAGGACGGGTGAGTATGTACTCCCTACATGTGTTCCCTATGGGGGGGTGGGGGGTGCAGAGCCATATGTGTGCGTGTGCAGAGCCATATGTGTGCGTGTGCAGAGCCATATGTGTGCGTGTGCAGAGCCATATGTGTGCGGTACAGAGCCATATGTGTGCGTGTGCGGTACAGAGCCATGCGTGTGCGGTGCAGAGCCATATGTGTGCGTGTGCGGTGCAGAGCCATATGTGTGCGTGTGCGGTGCAGAGCCATGTGTGTGCGTGTGCGGTACAGAGCCATATGTGTGCGGTGCAGAGCCATATGTGTGGGTATGCAGAGCCCTATGTGTGCATGTGCAGAGCCATATGTGTGCGTCTGCAGAGCCATATGTGTGCGTGTGCGGTACAGAGCCATATGTGCGCATGTGCGGTACAGAGCCATATGTGTGCGGTGCAGAGCCATATGTGTGGGTGTGCAGAGCCATATGTGTGCGTGTT
The DNA here is from genome assembly GCF_048569485.1 of Anomaloglossus baeobatrachus. Classification (NCBI taxonomy): domain Eukaryota; kingdom Metazoa; phylum Chordata; class Amphibia; order Anura; family Aromobatidae; genus Anomaloglossus; species Anomaloglossus baeobatrachus. The sequence goes on from NW_027442367.1 coordinate 84,615, forward strand.
TGGTGCAGAGCCATGCGTGTTCGGTGCAGAGCCATATGTGTGCGTGTGCGGTGCAGAGCCATATGTGCGTGTTCGGTGCACAGCCATGCGTGTGCAGTGCAGAGCCATATGTGTGCGGTGCAGAGCCATATGTGTGCGGTGCAGAGCCATATGTGTGCGGTACAGAGCCATATGTGTGCGTGTGCGGTACAGAGCCATGCGTGTGCGGTGCAGAGCCATATGTGTGCGTGTGCGGTGCAGAGCCATATGTGTGCGGTGCAGAGCCCGATGTGGGGCTGTTATTTGCAATGCTGTAGTGATACCAGGTCAGGTGCTGGGGAAGAATACTGACAGGGAATGTGTGTGCTGGGGGCGGGCAGAGGATGGGGCTGACACTGGGGTGGGTGGTGACAGCTCTGACTGAGGTTTTGCACAGGAAGTGGTCATGTTTGCTGGATCTGAATGTAAACAAGGTGCTGCAGAGAATAAAGGGATAATTCAAGAGGAACAAAAGTTAGAAAACAAAAAATAATGTAAGTGTGATTTATATGACAATACAGCACAGATAAACTCAAAAAATTTTGTTAAGCTAATGACGGACAACTCCTTTAACTTTTCTTACCTATACTTGTATAAAATGTATCCGTTTTTTTTTATATTCATCTACATTTATAATTTTCTTACCTAGATCCTTTCTTACCTTTATTTGCCTATTTTTACTTGCTTTTTTTGTTTTAATAACCTATAACGCCTCTATATTTCTCTTTTGTTACCTATACTTATCCTTTCTTACTTATACTTGTGCTTCTTTTCTGTACTTATCCTTTATGTATACTTACCTTTTCTTACCTTAACAGAGTGTTTATAAAGGAGGAGATCCTGGCCCTTGCTCTTCTCATCCTTCTTGCAGGAATGCGGGGCCAGGCGCAGCAGAGGGTTTCCTCTTCCTCGTCTATATTTGTGCTGCCTTTTTCTGAGACAGGTTCTTCCCGCACTATATAAAAACAAAAAAAACAAAAAAGTGAGCCGGAGTATGAGATGGTATACATGGAACTTGTGAGACCATGTTCACACTGGCCATGAGACAAAGAGAAACCAAGGAAAAAATTGTGAAAACATACCCTGCTGTAACTAAATAAAAGCATAGTGCATATAAACATAGGGTACTTAGTAAACACTGTTTTTGATCAAAAAAAGCATAAAGCTATCCCACCAAACATCAAGGTGTACCCAGTTGGGATAGTACCTACACTCTCTAATATTAAAACCTTACCATGGGTCTAAAATAGGCCTCAATGTGGCTAAGGGCTGAGAGTGACCGGGTCCCAACAGGACACACACAGTCAGGGGGATTCACAGAATTAAATGTCCAGCTCGCTGAGAAGGGGGCCACTCCCTGTTTGTACTGAATACAAAAAAACTACATAAAAACAAAAAAGTGAGCCGGAGTATGAGAGCCGGAGTATGAGACAAAGAGAAACCAAGGAAAAACCAAGGACATTTAATTCTGTGAATCCCCCTGACTGTGTGTGTCCTGTTGGGACCCGGTTACTCTCAGCCCTTAGCCACATTGAGGCCTATTTTAGACCCATGGTAAGGTTTTAATATTAGAGAGTGTAGGTACTATCCCAACTGGGTACACCTTGACGTTTGGTGGGATAGCTTTATGCTTTTTTTGATCAAAAACAGTGTTTACTAAGTACCCTATGTTTATATGCACTATGCTTTTATTTAGTTACAGCAGGGTATGTTTTAACAATTTTTTCCTTGGTTTCCCTCTTCCCGCACTATAGTAGTGACGATTTCTTCTGGAATATGCTCTGTCTCCTATAAACATAGTGAAGTAAAACTAAAGAATTTAAATGTCGCAATTTAGCTATTAAATATTTAGAGATACTATTACCAAGAGACATAAGCCTGACATAATCTCTTTATTTCCCCAAACTTCTCCAATTGGTACACGAAGACTCAAGATGGACAAGGATTGCTTTTACATGTGTGGTAGAAGTACAATCTTTAAAATTAACATCCTTCTTCGGATTCTGTATGTCTTTCAAGCTCTTCTGATTAGGGTTCCCTTGTCCTTCTTCAGGTGTCTTGCTTCCATTGAAACCATGTTCATATGGTCTGGTAAGCCCAGTACTGTAGGAGCAGAACCATATTCTATTATTCTAAAATATCAGGAGTGATAGCGTTGCCCGACTTCAGAGATTTATTTGGCCTTTAAAGAAATACCATCTTGGCCTTTCTATTCCCTTATCCCTGAGAACCTGGAGAGTTGGTCAGCTTTCCCACTGTTTCCATTCATTCCCTTTTAGACTTTATTATAATAACAACAAGACACTAGTGATGAGCGAGTACTAAAAAGCTCGGGTGCTCGAAGCTCGGGCCGAGCCTCCCAAGATACTCGTGTACTCGGCCCGAGCACCGAGCCCAATGTTATCCTATGGGAGACCCGAGTATTTTTGTGAAATGACCCCCCGGCAGCATGTAGAAACCCTAAAAATGTCACAAAAGTCTCAGAAGAGTGCTCAAATGACATGGCATCAGCATGGGGAAGACCCCTTGAAGCATTTATCACTCAAAAGTCACAGCTGTGAACAATTTTGTCCAAGTTTTACGCCATTTTTACGGACTCACCAGAAAACCTTCCAAAATGACACCAAAATGAATTTTCATGGCGGAAATGTTAAGGGCACATACCCAATAGTGAGATAGAGCTGGTGTATGTTACTTTTTGAGATTATTACATGAAAGATTTTACATGAAAACCTTGTGTGGCACTCCGATGTCCAAAACGCACGTTTTGTGCTTTTTACTAGCGATGTCGGTCATTTTTTTTTTTTTATTCTATCTCCCTCAGTCCGTCGGTCTGTCTCTCTCTGTCTTGTCTGTCCCCCTCTCACAGTCTGTCGGTCAGCTCCCCCCCCTCTCTCTTACTTACCGTTCCCCGATCACTGCCGCGGCGCTGCACAGCTGTTCAAACTCCGGTGGCTTTTCCTCTTTTGAAAAAGCCGGCCGCTCATTAATCAATCTCCTATTCCCTGCTGTCCTGCTTTTCGGCGCCTATGATTGGTTGCAGTGAGACACGCTCCCACACTGAGTGACAGCTGTCTCACTGCACCCAATCACAGCAGCCGGTGTGTGTATACTGTGCAGTGAAATAAATAATTAAATAATTAAAAAAAACGGCGTGCGGTCCCCCCAATTTTAATACCAGCCAGATAAAGCCATACGGCTGAAGGCTGGTATTCTCAGGATGGGGAGCTCCACGTTATGGGGAGCCCCCCACCCTAACAATATCAGTCAGCAGCCGCCCAGAATTGCCGCATACATTAGATGCGACAGTTCTGGGGCTGTACCCGGCTCTTCCCGATTTACCCTAGTGCGTTGGCAAATCGGGGTAATAAGGAGTTAATGGCAGCCCATAGCTGCCACTAAATCCTAGATTAATCATGTCAGGTGTCTCCCCGAGATTCCTTCCATGATTAATCTGTAAATTACAGTTAAAAAACACACACACCCGAAAAATCCTTTATTAGAAATAAAAAACACTAACAAAGTCCCTCATTACCAATTTATTAACCCCGACAAACCCTCCATGTCCGGCGTACTCCACAGTCCTCCAGCGTCGCGTCCAGCTCTGCTGCATGGAAGTGACAGGAGCTGCAGAATACACCGCCGCTCCGGTCACCTCCACGCAGCTAATGAGATGAGTATAGCGATCAGCTGAGCTGTCACTGAGGTTACCTGGATCCAGCGGTGGATGCAGCGGTGGCCGCGGGTAACCTCAGTGACAGCTCAGCTGATCGCGCTACTCACCGCCGCTCCAGTCAGCTCCATGCACCAACTGAGGTGAGTATAGCGATCAGCTGCTGTCACTGAGGTTAATCACGGCCACCGCTGGATCCAGCGGTGGCTGGGAGTTACCTGACTGACAGCAGCTGATCGCGCTATTCCCTTCATTAGCTGCGTGGAGGTGACCGGAGCGGCGGTGTCTTCTGCAGCTCCTGTCACTTCCATGCAGCAGAGCTGGACGCGACGCCGGAGTCCGTGGAGTACGCCGGACATGGAGGGTTTGTCGGGGTTAATAAATTGGTAATGAGGGACTTTGTTAGTGTTTTTTATTTCTAATAAAGGATTTTTCGGGTGTGTGTGTTTTTTAACTGTAATTTACAGATTAATCATGGAAGGAATCTCGGGGAGACGCCTGACATGATTAATCTAGGATTTAGTGGCAGCTATGGGCTGCCATTAACTCCTTATTACCCCGATTTGCCAACGCACTAGGGTAAATCGGGAAGAGCCGGGTACAGCCCCAGAACTGTCGCATATAATGTATGCGGCAATTCTGGGCAGCTGCTGACTGATATTGTTAGGGTGGGGGGCTCCCCATAACGTGGAGCTCCCCATCCTGAGAATACCAGCCTTCAGCTGTATGGCTTTATCTGGCTGGTATTAAAATTGGGGGGACCGCACGCCGTTTTTTTTAATTATTTATTTATTTTACTGCACAGTATAGACCCGCCCACCGGCTGCTGTGATTGGGTGCAGTGTGACACCTGTCACTCAGCGTGGGGGCGTGTCTCACTGCAACCAATCATAGGCGCCTGTGGGCGTGGAAAGCAGGGAATATGAGATGGCTGTGTACAGAGCACAGCGCGCCGGCCGGTATAAAGGCTCGGTCACGCTGTGCAGGCCAGCCAATCACTGCAATTCCACAACTAACAGGGCTGTGGCATTGCAGTGGTCTGCCAGCCAATCCCTGCATGAGGGCTGGCTCTCAAAAGAGCGCCAACATGCAGAAATGAAGACCACGAGTAAAGCACGAGTATTGCAAAATTACTCGGTACCCGCCGAGTAGCCCGAGTACAGTGATACTCGTGCGAGTACCGAGTAGTAACAAGCATGCTCGCTCATCACTACAAGACACCTTTTGAGATTCCGTGTTTGGACATGGGCCCATTAAGACACACTTTATTCTTCCAATAATACTTGCTAATCGAGACCAACCTAACACCAATTTTCAAACCCAATTGGAAGGAGATTTGGGCTCTCTCTGACCAAGAATCATTGGAGACGTATCTTCACCTTAATGCATAACTTACCTATATGTTCCTGTTTACATGATGAGGCCAGGTAGAAAATACTCTCTCGGTGATATAGGGTCCCCACTCGCCTACACTCAATCTTTCCAAAAGCTAGTCCCCTGTGTCCCTTATGTTGGAGATGTGGGGAGGAGGAGGGTGATATGTTACACATTTTTTGGTCCTGCACGTTTCTTTTTCTTTTTTGGGGGAAAGAGCAGCAAGTGATTCGTGAACTCACAAATCTCATTTCAGACCTGAACCCAGCTCACGGTCTTATCTATGAATGTGACATCCCTCTAAAAGCATACAGGTATTCGATATTAAGACATTTAATTGTGACTACAAGAGCGTGCATCCCTCTGCTCTGAAGGAAAGATACCGCTGTGGCAGTCTCCCTCTGGTTTACTAAAATAAATGAGGTGATGCTAATGGAGGAACTCTCTTCTATGAACCTACAAACCTGGTTTTAGTGGATGGATTTTAATTTGTTGAATGGCTAGCTGGTGTTTATCGGGGAGATCTGACCTGCACTCTTTGGGTCACACCTTTTGAACACCTATCTCTATTGTGTTCCCTCCCTTCCCTTACCCTATCCTCTTTTCTTCTTTTGCTTTTCTATTTTTTTTTGCTTTTCTCTTTATTCTTCTTCCTTCTTTGTTAACTTTTATAACTGGATTGCTACACTCAGCATGGACAATTACGGTTATGTATTTTCATATCCTGCTCTTTAATGGTCAATTTGTATTATTGACCTACACAGCCTTCAGGATTTGAGTAATGCGTTAATGTCTGTTTTTGTTATTTCCCTTCCCTCAGCGTGTGCACACGGCTTTGTACCGCTCAGCATTTAGCTTTTGTGATGCCGAAGTGTGTGTGTGTCTTGGCTTCAGAGAGACTCACTGCGCATGATCGGAAGTTGTCCGCACTTCCAGTCATGTGCACTACTCTGATGCCGGGTGTATATGTCCCGACTTCCGAGAGGTGTAGTACGGACAACGGACAACTTCCCATCATGCGCAGTGAGTCTCTATGAAGCCGGGACTCATACACCTGGCGTCACAAAAGCTCAATGCTCTGAAGTACAAAGCCATATGCATGCACAGCTTTGTATCAGGCTGCCGATGATGCTGGCTGTTGTAAATCATGTTATTGTGACACCCCTGAGGCTTCAGTTGCCACAGGGTACTGCACCTCACTTAAGGTGCAGTACTCACCCTGGATCTAGAGGAAGTTGGTACTGGTTCCACCACACACCAAATCATCCACACAACCAGGTTGGCCTCTCCACTGGGGACGGGGTAGGGTCTTAAGGCAGTCACTAAACATGGGGGGAAGCCACCCACTAGCGACAGAGAACCGGGGGAGGGACAGCTACCAGGGGGAGTCAGGAGCAACATAACAGTCAGCGAGTTCTCCAGCAGGAGAGGAAAAGAGCAGTCGGGATTTACCTGTGGCTCTGGTGGGACGCAGGAGTCAATACGGTCACCGAGGGGAGAGCTTGATTGCTCCCTCGGGACCGGCGCTGAGAAGGGTGCAGAATCATAGGGTGGATCATTCTGCAGGCCAGGGGATTGCATGTCCCTCTGGCCCCCACAGTTCCCAGAGCACAGTGCTACACAGGGTGCGGGGTCGTGTTCCAAGGCAGGCCCCACAACGAACCCGTGGCACCTGCATACGGGATGGGAGTAAACACTTTTCAAGAACCGGGGTCCCCAAGAAGCTTCAGGCCACGGGGATCCAACACCAAGTGCAAGTAAGAAGGGCCCACCATCCACTGTACTGGTTCTGACCTCCAACGGATCCGAGATCGACTGTTGCCCATCACGACGGAGACTGGCATCTCCCGGGTAAACCAGGACTGTGAGTAAACGAAACCTTGAACCCGCAGAGACTGTGCTAGAGTGGTGCTTTAATTAATTAATTAATCAGTCTCAAACATTTGTGTTTGCTAGACTCTGCCCACAAAGCAGAAAAGAACAAAACAATCAAACGAGCAAAGATAAAGACAAACTTCAATAAAGGCACAAATAGAAAAATGAATTAGATGCCAACAGAAAATGCACAAAACACACAAAAGGTAGACAAAAAAAACAGGCACAAAGGCAATGAGAAATCAGAGCCTGTAACCTAGAGCCCATTGCCATGTGTAATGATTCTAGAGTTTAAAGGGAACCTTTCAGCAGATTTGGGGCCTATAAGCTGCGGCCACCACTACTAGGCTCTTATATACAGCATTGTAACATGCTGTATATAAGAACCCAGGCCGCTGTGGATAACATAAAAATGACTTTATAATACTTACCTAAACGGTCTCTGCGGTGGAGTTGGGTCATATGGGCGTCTCCGTTCACCGGTGGTGGCGCCTCCTCTTTCGCTATCTTCGTCCTCCTTCTTCTGAAGCCTGTGTGCATGATGCGTCCTACGTCATACACACTCGCCGGTCCCACGCAGGCGCACTACAATACTTTGATCTGCCCCGCTCAGGGCAGATCAAAGTGCACCTGTGCAGAACCTCAATGCCGGCGAGTGTGTATGACGTAGGACGTGTCATGCACCCCAAGCTTCAAAAGAAGGAGGACAAAGATGGCCGAAACAGGAGGCGCCGGCACCGGAGAACGGAGACGCCCATATGACCCAACTCCTCCGCACCGGCCGTTAAGTGAGTATTATAAAGTATATAAAGTAATTTTTATATTCACAGCTGCCTGGGTTCTTATATACAGCATGTTAGAATGCTGTATTCAGTGTATCAACCCATATTCTATCCACCGCCATTAACTTCAAAACGGCGGCAGCTATAGGCATAGAAGTGGTGTCTAGGTATAGTAAAGTAGCTACCCAGTGAAACCACCTATAGCGCCATCTGATGGAAAACATCGGAGTTAGCATTTTTATTGCGAAAACTGAACGAGATAGAGAAAAAAAGTGAATTACAAAGTTGTAGGGAATCAATTCAATACGAATCGACATCTTGCATACAGAAATGCTATGATTAGAACGTGTAAAACTCTCAAGGCTGCGGATATGAAAGGATACCTCATGGAGACCTTCCTACAAGTCATTGGGTACGGTGGCTGCGTGGAGTGGCCTCCACGCTCACCTGACCTGACCTGACCCCATTGAACTTCTCTCTGTGAGGTCACATCAAACATGTGTATGCGACCCCTCCACCAACATTGCAGGACCTACGACGACGTATCACAGATGCTTGTGCAAATGTGTCACCTACCATATTGCACAACGTGCAGCAAGATGCAGTATGCTGTCCAGAGTCCAGATGTTGAGTCCTGTGTCCAGAGTTCAACATTTTAATGAATTTGTATTCCCAGACCCTGCGATGGCTCTGTGATCTGAAGTTGCCTTTTAATATGACAACTTTCATATGGTTTATGTTGTGTCCAGAAGCACAGAAATGTTTGGCCACAGGTAAATGGATTTTGTCTGTAATTGTGTGGCGGTGAGATCTCATTTTCGTCTACGGCCAGGCCCTCAGATATAATTGTATCTGTTCCAGCCCTGCAGACAGGGATGAACACTTAACCCATCTTAAAAACACATTTCTAAACCAAGGCTACCACCCCACCTCCATAGAAGTTCAGATCATTAGAGCAACAAGGACCCCTAGAAGTGAACTGCTTCAATACAAACAAAAAAAGAGGAAAATAGTTGAGTACCTCTGGTGGTGACATACAACCCACAGCTTGAGGTACTGAGAAGAACGGCCAAGAAACTTTACCACATTCTACACATGGATAACCGGTTAAAAATAATATTCAAAAGATCCTCCATTGCTGTGGTACAGGCAACCTCCTAATTTAAGGAGCATCATGATCCGAAGTTCTATGCCCTCAGACACACCAAGAGGAACTTATCCTTGCAATGTAAAGAGCTGCAAAACCTGCATTCATGTAGAGACCAAAGACTGGATACAGATCCCTAACACACAGAAGAACTACAAAATTCCTGGGACATTCACATGTTCCTCTTCCAACGTGGTGTACTTAATCCTGTTCACTATATGTCCTATTGGGGGTCTCTATGTTGGAGAAACAGGACAGAGACTGAGAGCAAGGATGAGATCTCATCGCCACACAATTACAGACAAAAAAAATCCATTTACCTGTGGCCAAACATTTGTGCTTCAGGACACAACATAAACCATATGAAAGTTGTCATATTAAAAGGCAACTTCAGATCACAGAGCCATCGCAGGGTCTGGGAATACAAATTCATTAAAATGTTGAACTCTGTGGATGTAAAATGATTGAAATTAATACATCAAGTTATCAAATATTTCATAGTAAGACATATACGTTCATAGTTCTGTTCATGTTGGAGGGCATAGGTTATTAATAAAGTTTATAAGGGATAAATATGCCCATATTGAATATACTTGAGTGATGAGCATGGAGGGATATATTTGAATCCTTCCCGAAGCTTTCCGAAGCTTTCCGAAGTTTCCAGAAGGTTACGTAATATGGAACTATATTCAACTGTGTTACACTAGAATGCCCTATATGGTCTGAACAGCTGGTATATAAGGCACGATGGAGGGGGCTACTGGTCGCTCTCCACACTGCCTGCTGTGAGAAGACTCCAGTGCTGCAAGATATGACACGTTGTCCAGGCTAAGAGATGACATCCCCAGCATTGCCGTTCAGGAACCAAAGAAAGTTGGGTAAAGACTTCCCATTGATTATTATGGACTAAATGAACTCTTTTTTACATAAGCTATCAAGGTATATTATTTTTCCTTTCTGTAACTGAACCCTGGCAACCATTTTTAAATAGATAAAATACATTTATTTTTTACATCTTTGGAAGTTCTTTCTTTCATGCGGCTTTACGTATTCGAAGAAAAATATATTTAAGAGTATATTTTTTTAACATTTTGGCGAGTCAGCTATTCGTGATTTTTTTTACATTTTTTTTGTTGTTCCTTCACTTTGCATAAGGGGGGTCGAAGTTATCAAAGTCATAAGTATTTTAAATATCTCCTGCAAAGGATCAGGAATCGACAATTTATAAAAAAATCACGCAGAACCTAGGAAATACGTATGAGTCAAGTTGCATGAATGTTTTTTTTAATGAACTTTAAAGTTTTTACAAAGCCACAGAAGTTAACTTTTGACGTATTTTTGAGTAAGAAGATAAAGTCAGTCCATAAGAAGTATTGGACCTGCTGAGTAAGGTGAATCAAGTCTTAGAGGATCATCCATCAGATCATCTGATCATTTCAGGTAAGAAAATGGATTTTATCTCTTCATATGTTAAGCAAAGTAAACTTCAGTTCACTTATTCAGATATTTCTAATGTAGAGGAGCTTTGGTTACGCTTTTATGAGGAGTGTGAACTTGAGAATTCACGTATAGAATGTGCAAGGTCTTTTAATAGAGAGAAACAGAAAATCAGAAATGTCTGTCATTTAGTCTATGATTTTCACAGGTTAATCGTAGAAAAGTGTAAAAATGGTGGAAATAGACAACCTGAATTGTCAGGAGAGTTAGTGACAGAGAAATCCAAAGACTGCTTAGAACTTGGAATGTCAGTCAGTGATATTGTGAATTCTGACTGTAATGTTGTAAATGATCAGTCAGATGATTTAGACTGTAATTTTGTAAATCAGAATTTTGATAATGGCGACAGACACGTGTTACCTAATCAAGGTGCCTTTCAAGATACGGAGGAAGAAGCAGGAAATGACGTAGTGAAGCCAGAAGGGGGAGGAGCCAGAATGGGACACAGGCAGAAAGCCGTCAGAGAAGGACATGTGGAGAGAGAAAATGGCGACGATCAGTTTCTAAAAATAGAACAGGCTAAGTTAGGGATTACACTTAGAAAAAATTTATTGGACATATGCAAATTAATTCCCGCATATAATCCTAAAATACATGTTTGCAGAAATTCAGAGGTTTTTGAAGGTTCCATAGAGAAGTTAAATTTAACCAATAGTGAGACGAATCAGTTATTCCGTATGTGGTTACCTCAGCATTTCTTTAGACAATTGGCATTAAAAAAGTCTTCTGACAATGAGACATTTGATTGTTCAAATGATAACGATATCATAAGGCTGAAATATCTCATCTTCTGTGCAAGGAATGAATCTGATCCAAATTATGAGATGTTGAAGGAATTACAAATTGAACAGAATGAGAGTACGTTCTCATTTATGTCCGTTTTTGAACGTTTGTATAGGGCGGTCATTCCAAATGTCAGATTGGATGGAATGATACGTTTATTCATCAAGAAATTTAATTTCCTTGATAATGCAGCCTGTGCAGTGGCATTAAATAAAAAGTCCCTATTCGAATGTACGACATTTATCAATTTTGTTAGAAGTCGCCAAAGTCAATCAAGACAGAAATTAATTAATTCTGAAAAACCAACACGGAAAAGGGAGAGTTTCCGTGAAAAACCAACAGTGTCTCCCAGATCCAGATATTTCTGTGACAGGGTATATGCAATTCGGAGGAAGATGCATACGTGTTATAAACCATACAATTCACCCCAATTTTTATCATCTAAAAGTCTTTTTTCACAGGAAAAACCCCTGTCACCAGTGACGGGATCGATCACTGGGATTGAGGATCCCAGACAAATGATGAGTAAAAGCTTTGAAAGACAGAAACAGGTGTCTTGTGCAGACTCTTTCCCTGGATTAGGGTTTGATAGTCAGCAACAGCTGGGTGGTTTTTCAGAGAGAGACATTCTCTCTCAAATAAGAGAAAACCTTGAATTACATAAGTTCCGAGATTCCTATAAGTTCAAAGGGAATCTAATAAATCGAATCTTTGAAGAAAAAATTAGGTATGGTCTTCAGTTAAATAAAGTGGATTTCTGGGTAAATTAATTTTATTGTTTGATAAATATGTTTATTCATATACAGTGAATCAATACATACATATTTATATATTAAAGGTAGTGATAGTAAACCAAGGTCATATTTTCATTTAGTCAAATGATAGTTTAAGGTTATAAATTAATAATTTGAGCTCTGTATATGAATAATAATATTTAAAATAAAATAATAAGAGAAAGTAACGGATTTTAAGTGTTTCATTTTTATCATAAATATGATAATAATTTTATTCTTTTATTTCCCTCAGAATTTATCAGTAAAACAGATTGATGAAGTATTAACTTTTTATTTTTACATATGTTCTTGTCCTCAATCAGGTAACATATATTTTCTTGTGTAAGGTTAATTCGCGAAAGCATGATTGGATAATAATTATTATTTTCTCAGGTACCAATGGTCAGAGAAGTATACTTGAACGTTTTTTTTTATGAATATATATATCTCCTTTAGAGTTATTAGAAATGTAATCTGAGCTTTGGAAGTGTAGTAAAACTGCTTGCTGTTTTGGAATGGTGTTCCTTGCACGTAACCAGAGCATGACTTGGTACTAAAGCTAAAAATAAATGTTTGTTTCATGGTCATATGTACAGTATGTAATACATTGGAATTTGTATTTTTTTCAAGAAGTACTTCAAATTAGTAACATAATTTTTGAAATGCGCATAGAATATTGGAAAAAAAAAAAAGGGGATATGTGTTTGTCAGTTTCTATCTTGTGTGCATAGATGTGTCTATGAATGATTGATTGTTTGAGCAGCTGCTAAAGTCAGAGTAATTGGATCCAGACAAAAAAAAAAAAAAAAGGGAATTTTTGTTTTAACTTCGAGGTTATAATATATGTATGTATACTATTAGATAATAAGTTATAGTACATAAGTATAAATGAAGGAATTTATACCGGATATATATATCTTATTCTTAGACATTTCTTTAGTATAGAGATATTAGGATTTTTTATTAAGGGTTTATTCTGAAGAGTTACATTCTAGAATAAGGTTATAACGTTTTGATTTTCTTATATCTTTTTGTGTTAGTCACTTCTTTTACTGATACACAGATTGGTAATCATTTTTTCTTTTCAAATATGGAAGTGATATTTATAATATGGTCTTGAAGATATACCACACAAATTTTAATTTAATTTAATCTAAACATATTAATTTTTATAATATCATATTTCATGATATTGAAAGGGGGAGGTTTGGTCTCAATCACACACATTTATATTTGATAAATATATGTGTTTACAGGATACTTTAATAATTAATATTTCAAGTACAAAGGAAGAATTGGAAAAAAAAAATATATTTGAAGTATATCATAATGCATTTATATACTAAGAGAAGTGTATTATTTGCAAGGTTACATGACTTAATTATTTTTATTGGTTATTGATAGGTTTGGTAATTTTATAAGATACTGGTAATATTAAGGTTATCTGGTAACATTAAGGTTATGTATTATTAAAGACATAGGTGTTATATACATAGAAGGCCTTATTTTTATTTCAAGTTTTATTTTTATTCCGATTTTCATTTTTCTTTTTATTCCTATTTTTTATATTAATTATTATTTAATATTCACGTTTTTAATCAAAATCTTATATTATACAATTTTTATTTTTTCTTCATATTTTAAATATCTCAATTGAGAAAACACTTCAATATTTAGTTCAGTAATATCTAATATAAGAATATTACTTTATTAAATATGAATCATTTTAAAAGGGAAAAGTTCCACTTTTTTGGAAGAAAAGATATTTCCTTCATCATATATACAATTGTTTACTTTCTGGTAATACATTATTTTTATATTAGTATGTTAACACAATAAGGATGAAGCATTACTTATAGTTACACATTTCCTTATAGTAGGTTATTTAATAAATAATAGACAAATCAAATAAATTAAATTAGAGTAATAAAGATGGAAGATTAAGGTACATCTAGGTTTACCTTCCTATATTTACAAATAATATATATTATATTTTTAATCAATAATAATTTATAATGGGTATTGTTGTGTTTTGATGGTATCATCCAGTCTTTTCTAAAAGGTTATTTGCTTTGGTTTATAATTTACAAATGATCTAACTAATAAGCCACATTGTTGCCTTTCATATTTATAATATGATACATGTTATAGGTACACATTATATTGTTTCATATTTTACATTATATTTTGGTTACATTCAACACATTGCCACCTATGGGTTTGGAAGGGTAATGCACCAATGATAAAAAAGGTCATTACAAGAAAATACTATTGTCTATACCATTATGCAGTATTTTATCATTCTGAGTATCAATTATATTAATACTTTTACGATAATAATAATGACATGGTATTATAGTATTAGAGTTATGATACGCTGTGACATTTATTAGTGATAGTTATTGCCATATTTGGTATTTAGGTAGGGAATGAAGTCTTCAATCAAGATTATAGAAGATAAAACGACTTTATATTTTTCCTAAAGTTAAAAGGGATTCTGCAAAAAGGTCCAAAAGGTAACGTCTCAAATAAGACTGTGTAACATGTAAAATACACTTACCGTGCTTGCATCTCAAACATAGTGCTCCTATGGTTCCAAGATGGACAATGACACATGGTCTGAGCATTAAGACCTCCCTAAAGTTACTAAGAAGAGCAATGACGTGTTAAAGTTAACCCCTGTCGTGCTGACCAAGAACGTCTTAACATCTGTTCCTGGGTTATTTGACAACAGGCAGCATGAAAGGTGACTAGTGTAAATCACACTGCACAGACATCAAAGACTTTTGGCTATTCTTCTACATTCATGAACTGTGGTTTAATCAACATTGGCTATGGACTTTGCAATAAAAAAATAAAGTTTATGGACTGTGATCTAACAATGATAAACAATATGGGACTGTATGAATTGGTAACCATTCATTTTTATCAAAGGATTTATTTCTAAGAGACTGTGTTTATGCCGGATTACATCGGAGATAAGAAGACATCAGCTCAGAGGACATCATATGGTGACCGGATTTGGTTTTTGCATTTCTTTTTAGGTCTAGCGAAGTATAGTTATATACATTTTTATATGATTGATCAGTCACAGCCTGTCATAACATGAATCCACATTATTATATTATTGAACTTACATGAATAATGCAAATTAATTATTCTTCATCATTATTATTGATATTAATCCGCTATTGACAAATAAGGAAAGAAGATTTGTTATTTTAATGATGTATTAATTAATTTTCGGGGTTGCTCCACCCACTTCAAGGGGGAATTGTAAAATGATTGAAATTAATACATCAAGTTATCAAATATTTCATAGTAAGACATATACGTTCATAGTTCTGTTCATGTTGGAGGGCATAGGTTATTAATAAAGTTTATAAGGGATAAATATGCCCATATTGAATATACTTGAGTGATGAGCATGGAGGGATATATTTGAATCCTTCCCGAAGCTTTCC